>NC_056743.1:1763579424-1763764424 GCF_019279795.1 Protopterus annectens
GCACTTACATATTTAAGCAGCCACCTGTTCTGACCATCTGTCATTCACTTTAATGAACAAACATTGAGCCATGATGCAGAGTGAGAGACATTCTCAACAGGAAACAGGAAGCTGTCATTTTGCTGTGTTGACAGTTACTGAGATCCCATCTGATGTACTGTATGTTTTAGAAACCTCATCTCTTCCAGAACAGAGAACTAAGCCAGTCTTTGGCACAAGGCAGCAAACATGATGCAGGGCCCACATTAGCAGGTACAGACTTATAAAGCAAGTTTAATATACATATCGTAAAGAAAAAAAGAAGATGGGAGATTTGATGGAAACACTCGGGTACTCCAAGGAAATGTATAACATCTCAGGAAACAGCACTTTTCAATAAAAAAGATACTCAAGACAAGGGGACCACTAAATGACAAAATGCTATTTTCACAAACACAGCAGAGAATACTTTACAGTACATTAGATCACATTTGTATAAATTTGTATAAATATGTTGTAAGCAATTTCTATGTTAAATTGTTAATCGCTATGTAATCCAATGTAACTACTGTCTGTTTATTTTACTGTGGAGCTTTTCTCCCCGGGCCTCCGCTGAAAATGGACCCACGTCCAGTCGGACACTCCCGGTCAAAAAATTTAAATAAATAAATAAATAAATTTGTCAGGTGGGTAGAAGACAGTTACTCAATTTAAAGTGTGTCTGATATTTTAACTGTCCTCTATTTCTCACTCTTATCTTCCTCACACTTTCTCCACCTGTTCAATGACCTGTTGAGTAACTCCATGGTTCTGTCTGTCTCACCTAATACAATAGTTCATTACAAGGGACGACAGCCCTTTGTCTGAAGAAACACTGCTGCACTTTCAGACAGAAGTAGTTGCATCTGGAACAGCCTTTCCAAGGATCTTTTTTGTTACTGCACTCTATGAAGTGATACAGGTGCAGCATGACCGCTATGTAAAAACAAGTTGATGCTATGTTGGTGTCATTGCAATAACAAATACGCTTCTCATCGCTCTTAACAGCCATGGCACAAAGACATCTTACTGTTACTGTGACATACTTAGATAATGCCTTACTTCATACCATTCATTCATTTTCCAGTACCTGGCTTTTCCTGTTCATGGTCACAGGATAGCAGTACCCTATAGTAGGAAGCAG
The DNA here is from genome assembly GCF_019279795.1 of Protopterus annectens. NCBI lineage: Eukaryota > Metazoa > Chordata > Ceratodontiformes > Protopteridae > Protopterus > Protopterus annectens. Next base: position 1,763,580,587 of record NC_056743.1, read on the forward strand.
TGCTTATAAGGCATGGAATCAATCCAGGACAGGATAGTAGTCCATCACAGGATATACACATCTATGGCAGTTTGACAGTTCACCCTATGTGATGTTAAAATGTGATATTTGGAAAAACTGCAGTGAATCGTAGGTCTGCCAATCCCCACATAGCTGTAATACTGTATTCCTCACATTACCCGTGGAGGGCGTGTCTTTTTGTACTAATCCATAGTGCATGGCTGCCATAATCTGATCTTCAGCTTGGTGGTGGTGGGATGCATAAACTGATCTTCAGCTTGGTGGTGGTGGGGGGGGGGGGGATGTCACACTTTTGCAAACACTTACAGTAAAAATTTTTCTTACCTCCAGCAATAAGGCCTTTTTGAGAAATTACAGGAAGGCTTGCCACAGTACCAGCCCTGCTTTTGTACTTGCCATTTCCCTTCTACTAATATGTCACTCTTGCTATTTTGCATGGAAAACACTGTTTCAGCCCAGCATGTACAACATTTTACCTATCTGTAGCCCTTCTATGGGAGTGCAGATGGTATACAGCATGCATATAGTACAATAGCATTTTTGAAAAGCAACAAAAAAAGCAAGAAAATCGATTGACCAAAAAAAAAAAAAAAAGATAATTTTCACACATTTAGGTTATTCGAGCTGGACAGCTTTTGCACATTATGAGAACTATGCACATTCTAAAATAAGGAAATAGACTGTTAGGGATATTTAACCCCTTCACCAACCTTTGAACTATTGTTCACATGTTATTGATAAGAAATCAACACCCAAGAACAGAGCACATGTTCACTATTTTGCTACAGTCAGCCACAAACTGCTGCAACACAATATGGTGCCTCTAATGCTGAAGTTGCTTCCCTCTCCAGGTTATGTTCCTTCCTATTACACAGGACACGTTAACAGCAGCAGTGAGCCTGGCATGTTGTTAGGATTGTTATGGTGTGCAAATGGATGAAAAACATTTGTGAAATAGTTTGTGTTAAGGGCAGTGGTGGGCTGGAAACTGTAAGGATAATATAGAAAAACTGGTAACAGATCAGTGAAGGGAAACCATCTATCATTTCCTTATACTTACTTTCTGACACACACACACACACACACACACACACACACACACACACACACACACATATATATATATATATATATATATATATTCATAATACTGAGCATCCAAAATATTGAATACCATAAGAGCAACCAGAAAAGCTCAAATCACAAAATGCCAAACACAGTTTAAACATTCTGTCCAGGGTAAAACTCCTCCTGAACCCCTCTGCACTCCCTGCTACTTATATTATCCTAACTCCAAGATTGTACTACAGTGGGCAAAGGACAAAAACCTAGTCTTTGCTCTACTGTGAACTCATGCAACAAGCTACTGGCTTTTTCAGTATTTCTAAAAAGCCCAGTAGCACATGCTCTTGACTTTCTGCGTTTCAGCCTTTTGTGATCTTATAGTATTTAGTATTTTCGACATTTGACATTTTGAATATGACCACAAAGAAAAATACAGGTTAACATACAGAAAGATAAAGAGAAAGTATGTTCCTCATTATATTTTAGTACCAGCATTTTTAATTTAGTGTCGTGTGCATGTGCTTTGTAGTTAATCTAGAATGTGAAATGTATGACACTGTAGAGGTAACCTGTCTGCTAAAGTTAATGAACTGTTGGACAACTGTTGCTCTCTAATGTCTCAGTCTCCTCCTTTTTGACTGTTTAATATTTTGAAATTTAATCTGTATATAACAGCAAAATGTCAACTGCCTTTAACAATGATTTTTAGGAACTTGCTCTCTTTCTCGCCTTCATTATTTTGCAGATCATATAATCATCACCATATTATTTGACGTAATCTCGCATTATGTTTATCACCAGTAACAATGCAGACTGCCATACTGAGCAAGTTTATTACATGCTGCTACATAGGTGTGTTCCGGTTCTGAGTGGGGTTTCATTAGAACTGTAAATTGCATGCATGCAGTAGTAAGCCACACTTAAAGTTCATTGTTCTTGTCAAGTAATATCCGAATTAACATTAAATCATTTTCATTTTACCCTGACAGATGACAGAAAATAAAAATAAATCATATACAATGTCAGTATTTAACTAAGAATTTCCATAAAAAAAACAAACAAATGAAGTAAAGAAGAAAAGAAGAAAAGTACAGAAAAAAAACTTTATAACTAAAATGGAGATCATAGAAAAATGAGGCATAAAACACTGTATAAGCTGTCATGTAAATTAAGACTAAACGCTGTCAAAAACTTCAAATAATAATCCCATCAGGCTTTTAAAGAGAAAGAACAGAGATGATTAGTGTTCCAATTGTGTAATATATCCACTATTTATTTGCCATAGTTACTAGCACTGTTGTTTTTGACTTTTAGCATCATAATTCTCAACATCTTCTAAAAATCATAAAGCTGGAAAGCATAGAACATTCTGCCACCATACTGACTATATTATTTCTACTGTTCTTTGCCACCATATATAAATCTAAATTCATTGCCACCAGCAATGATGAAAGTCAACAGTTACTTAACTACACTGTTAACAAATATTGTTAGCTCTGTATTTCATTATAAAATTATCATTACGTCTATATTTTGTAATGTAAAACATATTTAACTATACTGAGGTATTATGTTAGGACTGATGGTGAACAAAAATGTTTTGAATATATTTTTAACCACCCACGGCCAATTACTAGCATAGGATTTGCCACATAATATATTCATATATTTATTTCTTCAATGATATTAAGCCCTTGGGGCACATCCTTAATGTATTCTATATACCAATGGCAATGCTCTTTTTCTTCTAAATAATTAAAGATACAGAATATGTATCGTTACTTGCTCCATAGAGTGATGCACTGTCATATACAGCTTTAATTGTGGGATAAGAAAAAAATGTCACTATACTTCTGAATCAAATCAAAACATTTTATGTTATTGCATTTCTTCTTGTACTAAGTGAAAGATAAGATGAAACGCTCTTAAGTATGACAAGATACTGAAAAGAAATAATAGAAATAAAAAAGAAGTCAAGGAAATACAGTGTATATTGATGAAGCATAACATTGTACGTGTTATCATTGCATTAGTGCTTTTGAACTGATATTATCAGAAACATACATCACTGTCTTAAGATATAATGGAAAGGTTCAAGAATATGCTAAATGGATATTAATGCTTAGGAATGCTTGACTAATGCAATTTTTCCTACATTTGGCATATTAACACCATGTCACAGAACCTGCAATCGGCCTCCAATTAAAAAAAAAAAAAAACAAGAACACTAAGTTCTTTTAATCTAAGAAACCCCCAAGACACTGAAGATGGAATGGACAATTGCTCTATTAAGTAAAGCATATAATGGTAATAGGAACATTTTTACTACATTTCTTTGCCCTATTTTTCAATAATTTAATGTCTTCATTGTATGTAACCTGAAACACATTCTGTAATTGTACTATATATTGTATATTATATAATGGTGGCTCATTACTATTCAAAAACATGTATGCTGATTGGTCAAGCCAAACAGCATTGTAAATCAGTCATATACTAATAAACAAAAACGTCCGGTCACTGAAGCACCATTGAATGGCCAGACTTTCTTCTATTAGTATATTGTACAGAGGCATATGTCTCAACTGTCCAGATTTATGCCATATTTTTGGTCTGTTCCTCATACAATTTGTGGTTTTCTGATAAATCACTGAGGAATTAAGTCACTAAATAATGAAAAAAATTTCAGTTTCAGATTTCATATCCTTCAGACGATGTACAATAACACAAATCTTGTTATTCTCAGAGCTTTCTAAGTTTAAAACAGGAACATTTACTATCAGTCTCTCTTTTGTGCCTATGCCCACCCTTTATTTAAGGTGTTCCCACATTTCTTGAGCTAAGATGCTGAGAGGTACTTATGGAGGGCAGAGCAAATGCAAGGAAAAGCAGTTACATTCTACAAAACTAAAGAAAAATACCTGATTTTCCTTGTATTTCTGCTGTGTCTCTCTCATATCTCTAAACTGTCCAGATTTTATAATTAAAAAAAGTAATAGAGATCTTCTTTTCTCCATTACTTGTTTACCACAGCACTGATGTACTGTGCAATCATTGGAATATATAGAAGAATGCAGAAATAAAATAGAGATATGTCACTGTACCATTATACAAAGCCATTATTTAAGAAAAGTAAGTAAATAATGTCATTAGTATAATAGCAATAACTGACCAGTGGATGTGGGTATATAAGGATTTACCCACAGCTGGCTTGATTTAATCACCCAGCCTTCACCCTTGTGATCAAACTATACCAAACGTGGGTAAATCCTCAATATACCCACACTCACTTGTTGATTGTTGCTAAAAGTATACCCAAAAATTTGAATAGCTCTACTACAGAAATCACTTGCTCACATGTCCCCATCTATACTTTATAAAAAGTCATTGCTTAGTAATTAATATTTAACCCATTTTTTCTGCACAGATGAAAACCTACCACCAGTTCTTATATAATTCTCTGTAACAAATTAGGGTTAAAATAATTAGGCCATTGGCCTGCACAGTTAAACTTGCATTGATGAACAATAACCACACCTTTAAATATCATACTGACAAACAATGTTAGAGAATTTAAAAATGTAACAATAAGTGTTGATGACAAGATATTCTTGATGTACCCTGTGACAATTCTAATTTACTGAGTAAAATTTCCATTGACTGTAATATGAGTGCGAGTTTCTTAATATCAATTATTTATTACAATCAAGATATTGATAATGGCTGCAACTAAGGAAAAGGGAGTTTTAGGATTAGGAGTGATTGAGAAATTTGGGGTTTAGGGAGAGGTGCTGAGTTTTAGATTTAGGGAGCAATTGGGGAATTTGGGGTTAAGAGTGTGGAGATTTTGGGTAAGGGAACAAGGAGTTGAGTTGGGAACTGTGTAGAAATTTTAGGGCTAGAGTTTAGGTTCAGGTAGGGCTAGGTAGTTATATAGGGGTGTGTATGGGGAGGGCTACATAGAAATAGGAGAGCAGGATAATTGCAGTTTGACCACTTGCTTTTCAAGTGACAAGGATCAGGTATGTTGCAAGCTACTAGCATGTGAGTACCTGCAGTAGACCCCTGTTTAAGTTTCTGAAGTATCCATTGCTGCAGTTTATTTATACCAGTGTCCCAGTGAGAGTTGTCTTAATCCAAAAATATATTTAATATTTCTGTTCAATATCCTATTGCTTTTTATATACATTACACTGCTTAGGCTATATTTGAATAAATGCATTTTGAATTTTGTCCAATTGACATTTATCAGCAAGTGCTCGCTCTACTATCCCACCATACCTGTAATGCTGACTTACAGCACTGAGAAAATTACATTGATATGGTTTATATTCTAATACATCTCATTCCATTTTTTTTCACTTTCCATGCCTGAATATACTGTCATTATTTATCAACATTACCTTAGCTGATTTTTTTAGCTGCCTATCCAATTCTTTTAATTGACCTCTCAAAGATTTAGATTTAGATGTTTTATTAGAAAAAAATAGGGTAATCAAAATAGCTTTTAAAATATCCCACACAACACTAAATGTAATAGGTAAATCAACATTATTATCCAAAAAATATACATTTCTTTTCTGAATCTGATCAACTCAGTGCATCACTTAGTGACTCTGTTGGAAGCTTTCTTTTACATCTATAAGATGAGCTAACATAAATGCCATATTTAAAGGGAATGAGACAATGATCTGACTATGTAAATAATGTGTGGATGAGTAGTGCCTATATCAATAAATATGGTGTCAAAAAAACATATAATTTCAGGCAGACACTGTGTGCTATAGGAGAAAAGATCCTCAGAATTCATCATATGCCACTGGCCAATTAAACATTCTTGCTTAATAAATTGTAACATATTTGCATGCATTACCGAGTATGAAATTATACTATACCAGTTAGCTCTATCCAGTGTTTTAGACAGAAGAGCACTGCAATATCCACCTAACAATATTGGTCCTATGCCAACATTTTTCAACTCACTGAAAATGTCAGACAAAAGCTCTGAGTATTTCTTGAATGGACCATATACTGATACCACTGTTATATGATCAAGTCCAGATTTCAGTACACCTAAAACTTATACTAGTCAAACCATTATCAACTTTGTTTCCACTCCATACCTTGTTATTTGCTTCGCTGTTATACATAATCCTTCTGACTACTTTGAATAATTATTAATCAAGACCTCTTTGATACATTGACACTTCTTTTTTAGAAACAAGTAAACTCTATCAAAATATGTTATTTGAAACAAGACAATTGTCTTCTGCCCATCTTTAATGTCTTTCAATAACATCTGATGCTGAGATTAGCCATGCAGATTGAATATTAATCAAGATTATGCCAAATAATATACTTTATAAATTCAAATGCACTTTAAAAGCAAAAAGTAAGGATTATGCCAAATGATATACTTTATAAACTCAGATGCACTTTTAAAGCAAAAACTGCACTGTGGCTTTCAAAAGATACCAAATCAAAAATCACACTTAGAAACAAGGCATGGGCCACTTGGCATGCCACAGAAGCCCCACTAGATCAACTAAAATATTGGCAATTAAGGAATGATACAAAGAAATCTATTACGTTAGACAAAAAAAAATTTACTACCATCGTCAACAAAAACATCATAACAAATCTCAAAAATTCTTGGCAGGACTAAACAAGCTCCTTTACCTAGGTCAAACTACCACCCCAACCCCAACCTCATCCAACCATAAAACCCCGGAGGAAGTTGCCAACACCTTTAATAGTTTCTTTACAGAGACTATCCAGTCCCTAGCTAGTCAACTACCTCCTAGTTGCTCCAGCTCAACTGCCGCCATACCCAATATCCAACTCTCCTTTAGCTTTTAACCAGTACCTATATCACTGATCCATGCCCTGATTAAGAAATTAAAGCCAACCACCCTATCTGCTGACCTCATCCCTGCAGATAACCTACAAAAAGCCGCAGATGCCATAGCATACCCCATCTCCATCTTAATCAATAGAACCATATCTGAAGCTAGTATCCCCTCCATATGGAAAATATCCCATGTTATACCACTCCATAAAGGAGGTAGCTCCCTCGAACTCTCAAACTTCAGACCCATAACTATTGTCACCACTAGCTAAAATTATGGAGAAGTGCATCCATAAACAACTCCTGCACTATCTTACCCAGAACAACCTGTTGGCTAGCTCCCAGCATGGCTTTAGGCCATTCCTTAGTACTACCTCAGCCCTACTCTCCTTCTCTAACATCATAAACCATTACCAAAATAATAATAAACTATCCTCAGCCTTCTTTCTTGATCTCTCCAAGGCCTTCGATATGGTTAACCACCAAAAACTCATACATACTCTGAAGGCCTTCTCCTTAGATAACCATGCTCTCCAGTGGTTTCAATCCTACCTCTGTGGTAGACAACAGGCTGTCCTTTGGCAGGACAGACTATCCTCCCTTCTACCCATCACCCTAGGAGTCCCCCAGGGATCTATTCTAGGACTACTTCTTTTCTCTATCTTTATTAATGACCTCCACTCTGTCATCCTAGAAGCAACATGCATTCAATACGCAGATGACTCCACTTTAATCTGCGCTGCCACTTCCCAAGCAGAACTATTAACACTGTCCCAGAATACATTTAATACTGTGGAAAATTGTCTCTCTAATCATCATCTGATATTAAACCCTAACAAAACAAAGCTGCTACCCCCCCCCCCCCCCACTCGCAGGTCCTCACCACTATTCTTTACCATTAAATCTAATAATGGCACAATTATCTCCCCAGAATCCCAAACTAAACTCCTAGGCATCATAGTAGATAACAACCTTAAATTTGATATGCATGTGAGCCAAACTATCAAAACCATCAATAAAAAACTTGGTTCCCTATACAAAACTAAACCTTTTCTTACTTCACTTGCTAGAACCACCATTGCTTGTTCCCACCTACTCTCTACCCTTCTCTATGCCTCCCCTCTATTCACCAATCTGAACAAATCTGACCTTAACAAGCTCTCAAGCTGTTATAACCACATTGCTAGATTTGCCACAGGCACAGCATTTCAGACACACCACTGTCATAACCTAAATCTGCTAGGGTGGCTTGAATTACTGAGCCTACTTTAATACAACCAACTTATAGTTGCGTATAAAGTACTCAATCAACCTGAAAACACACCTGCACTTAAAAACATCATTAGCCCCTATAGTAAACTCAGACTACTTCGATCATCTAACAGATTACTGGTCCAAACACTCAACATCAACAACTCAGCAGGGGGCTCCCTGTTTGTCAACTATGTTGGCAAAACTTGGAACTCCCTCCCCTGCCAATCTTACTCTAGCACCATTACTATCTGAATTCAAAAAAAGTCTCTTACAACATTTTATTACTCACTGGCTATGCTCTAATCCTGACTAGCTTCTTTTTCATAATTTTGCCAAACACTGCTTTCATGCAAACTGAACCATAATTATTAGTCTAGATACTTATAAGTCTGATAATGTCTGATTGTTTAACTTGCTCGACTATACAGAGTCTACATACTGTTTGTAACATGTATTATATCATGTTTTTTGTCTGTGCTTTTCTTTAAACATGTATCATATTATGTTCTTTCCTTTCCCTGTATTTTTCTGTATTTTTTTCCTGTATTTTTCTGCATGTTGTGATTGGAGCTTTTCTCCCCGGGACTCTGCTGAAAATGGAAATGTATCCAGTCAGACTATCCTGGTCAACAAATGTAAAATAAAATAAATAAATACTTTACATGTTTGTGGATCTGGTATAAACAGTTTATCTTACTGATCATAAAGATGCCAAAAGAGTAAATAAGTGACAACCAAACATCAGATTCAGACGAAAAAGAGAAAAGTAAGAATAATAAAAAAAACATAAACAAAAATTAAATTCAAATATTCAAGAGAGCAGTCCTAAGAATCCTGGAGATCTATCAGAAGAGGATTCCAAGTAATGTTAGGGTTACTGCTTTTGCTGCCATATCAAAAACCAGAAGAGCTTCCTCTCAAATACTTTTCAGCTTTGTTAGAAATGTAAAATATGATCATGCATTTTTCTCCCAGTGCTATAAATGTTCTTCTTGATTTCACCAGCTCTAGGGAAAGATCTGAGTAAATGCTTTTCAGCAGGTCTATATTACATGTTCAAAGAGTCAGTTCAGCGAATGGCATTTTACATCGAAAATGCCATTCAGTGAACTGTTGCAGTGAGATTGTAGTACAGTTAAGTTTGGAAAATTTGCCCTTTCTTCATTGTAGTGCGATCTTGGAATTGGTATATATAATTAGTGGGGGGTGTGGGGGGCACATCCCCCCACAACAGTGAGTTAGAGGAACAGCATTTTCGATGTAAAAGCTGTTCACTGAACTGACTTTTCGTGGTTGTAATATAGACCCCTTTTCAGCTCCATTCAGTTCATAACTTCTCATTTTAATAGCTTCACACAATAACTTATTGCCTTAAAGAATTTTATTAGGATTGATCAAGGACCAGAGATTGCTTTATTATGTGAAGCAGCTCTGTGAAATCTGTCAAGAGTTACTGCTTGCTTGACTATATCTAATGTGTTTTTCTTAAAGTTGGCATGAATTTATAAACGTTAGTTCCTAAACCATACTTTGAATGCCAGAATTCAGGAGTGATAAGCATGCATACATTTTTTTGTCATCTTCTCAACATGTAATCCTGTAATTTTGCAGAGAACAACAACTGAGATTTCTATGAAACAGCTAAAAGATCATGAATCTGTGACTCCTCCAATTCTACAGATGCAATCTTAGCTTGTGTCATTAGCATTTCAGTTGATTATGTTGCCATTTCTGAGCTCAGTTCTCCATGTCATTCAATATATAACAGTTCTGACTTAATAGCTCTATTGCATTTTGCCTCAAAAAAGTGGGACTTTGCAATATTTGTCATACCTTAGCTTTGTTAAATTCTTTTCACACATCACATCATGCAGCATCTCTTGCATAAGCTTTGTTAGTTTGCACGGAAGGTTAGACATTTTTCAGTCCAAGCAAAAGATGTGCTTCATCATCAATTAAGCAAACATTGTGTTCTTTATTCACCTCTAAAACCATGGTTGCATTAACACTACTCACTATAGTACTTTGAAAATGAGTGGAACTTTACACCACTCTAATGGCATTGGCCCTGTTACAATTATTCTAATTTGGTATTACAGCAGCATGCTAGTCACAAATTACTGGAAAGAAGCAGCTGTTATTGACATCATTTCCTTTGATCAACTCCCATTTTTGGTTCCAATAGTGTGCACCCCATTGAGCTATCATTGGTTTTCTCATTAGAATGTTCATTTATAGTTTCTGATGTGCGGTTACTGTGGGCCCTGTGTTTCATTAGAAAACTTAGTTCAATTCAGGTGAATGGGACTGAAAAGTTCATAGGTTCATGGGTAAGTACCTCACAATCAGTCTGCAAACCATCAGAAACCTAGACAAAAACTCCTGTTTAAAACGTCCTTTTAGCATCAAAAAGCACAGGACAAGATAGACCGGAGGAGAATTTTAGACTGCCAATCTAATTATCTAAGTTCACCCAGATGGTGGCAAGGGTGCTACCCTGCTTGACATGTAGTGCAAGTTTGTTCCCAAAGTGAGGGATATATTGGGATATACATTTATAATGCCAGTTTGTCTTACCTATCTGTTGATAAAGGTATAGTTTCTTTAACCAGGTATTTGAGGTCCCATTTGTTCCGTGAAGGAGCAGGAGGTTAAAAAGTGTTGGGTCTTTCATGGCTCAGAAGGCGAGCGATAGACCTTCACTGAAGAGTCTGAGAGTTGTATCTAGAGAGAGGCCTGTTAATCTCTCCTGATAACTAAAATTGTTGATAGCATTGATCTTTTAGTTGTGAACCTCTGATGACTCTCTCATTGTGTGATATGTTTAGACAAATATGCCAAAATGTGCATTATGTGCAAAAATGGGTCTGAAGAGACATAAGTAAGGGGGAATCAAGACTTCTTTATATCTAGAGGAGATGCATTTGGAAATTAGATGAGCCTGATAGAAGGCTTTCTGAACTACTGTGGACACATGGTGGTCAAATAATAAGGAATTATCTGCAAGAGTGCCTGGATCCCTTACAGCAGTGTTTGTTTGGAGAGGTATGTCACTTATGCTGTATGCGCAAATATTTTGTTTGCCAAAATGAACTATGCCACAGTTTTACACATTAAATTTGAGACCATGTTCCTTGTACCATTTGTTAACAAGGTCTAACCCATATTTGAGTGATTGTGAGTCTATGGTAGATCGAATAACTACACCCAGCTTACAGATGTCTGCAAACTTAGATAACCATAGTCCAGGAGAGTTGGCCTGAAAGTCTGAGAAGCAAATGTTAAATAGGAGAGGGCCAAACAATGAACCCTGTGTACACTGCTGGTAATATTTTTGCTTTCTGAAGTGGTACCTACGACTCTAACCATGTCAGTTCTGTCTGAGAACCAGTCAGCTATCCACCCATACAACATAAGGATTTATATTTAAACTCATAAGTCTGTCAATAAAGCCTGCATAGGGAATCAAGTTAAATTCCTTGGCAATGTACAGATATGTTGTATGTATTGCATAACTGCTATTCACTGCTTTGGTTAGTTTTTCAAAGAAACTAATGAGGTGAAAGAGGCATGACCTTTCTTTGACAAAGCCAAGTTGATGAGGGTTTGGGGTTAAGAGATTTTCAATGTCCAGATTAATGAGGACTGAGATAATATGCTGCTTAGCTTTACATATGAGGCTAATGAGACTAATAGTTCTATAGTTACCAGTGTCCACGATTGGGCTGACCTTGTGCAATGGCATTAAAATTACTGTTTTCCAGGCTACAGGAATGTTACCTAATGGAGGGGCTTAGAATAAAGAGATTTGGATATACCATATTGCATGCTGTTAACCAGGCAACCTAATATAACATCAGGGCCTATGGATGAGGTGTTCTTAGCTTTTGAGAGGGTTGAGAAAGCTTGTTCCACAGTACCTAAAGGGGGTGGCTGGCATTTAAACTGTGAAATACTTATTACTCTGGGTGGAGTAAAATGTGTGCTAAATATGTAAGTTAGAACATTAGCTATTTACTTTGGATCAGAGAAGGCATTATTATGGTGGGCAAGCTCCAAACATTTCTGACTGTTAGTTTTAACTTCCTGACAAAATTAAAGAAATAGTTGTAGTTATTTTTTGTTCTAATGGCTATCTTAAGTTCATACTCAACAGTGAGGTCTCTAATGGTTCCCCTTAACCTCTTTAGTAATTTGCTTAAAGTGTGCTCTTAAGGTACAAAGAATGACACCTCTTATAAAGTGTTAAGTAATTTTTTTTCTCTTCTTATATAACTTAATTATATGTATAACACAACAGGGGTTTGTTTTTAAATTTCTTATTATATTTGGTGCGGATAGCAACTTCCTTAAATTTCTTATTATATTTGGTGCAGATAGCAACTTCCTTATCAGCAGAACCATGCAACAGAGAGTAGACGTCAGAGGCATAAGCAGTAGCTTTAGTAATAGGATCAAACAGAGGGGGATTATAGTAGAATTTATTTAGGACACCAAGCGACTGAAGGTTTGCTTTTGAGAAATCGCTAAACATAGTGGTATTTCCAAGGAAAATATCACCAGTTTAAAAGGAAAAGGTCACTGATTTATTGTCTGAATTAATAAGGCATGATGATACATATGGAGCTGAGCAAGAAGTGGCCATCTTTGTGAGGACCAGATCCAGGATACTGGGTCCCCGGTAGGATGATTAGTATGTGAAAGAGAGTTGGTATTTATAATGTCAAGGAAGTTTTGGGCATGCTGATTATTAGCAGTGTAGGACATCCAATTTCTTGATGAATAGTTGATGTCTTGTAGTAGAGAGGTATGGTGTTTAATGGAGATTTCAGATAATGTGTTAAAACAGCAGTCTTGCTTAGAGGGGGACATAGAGGATGTTCCATAACTAGATGTGAAGTAGTAGTTAGTCTTGTTTATGGTGCTTTGGATATCTAGGAGTTCAAATGTGGTGTCACAAGAAATATGGGTAAACGTTTGAAATGTTGGAACCAACTAGAGCAAGTCCCGAAATGTGCAGACTAAATAGCCAAAAGATCAGACTTGTACAAACCAAGTCCAAGATGCCATTTTTTGGAGTATTCTATTTTCCATGAGGTACAGCAATCTCAGAGTTGGTATATATATATATATATATATATATATATATATATATATATATATATATATATGTTTGGGGGGGTGCAAGGGGGGCTTGTCCCCTGCAAAAACAAGTTTTAAGGAGAAGAACAATTTTCAAGATGTGCTCTTCTCTTGTGTTTGCAGTCTTTTTTTTGTCTTTTCAATACTCAGCATTTCGAGTGCCGACATTTCAATAGGGAGCCGAAATCTGTCATGAGGTAATGATATCCTTGATAAATACTGATATGCCCCACAATTGTCAGTAGGTCTGTAGACATTATAGATACTGTACCAAGGAATAGGAGTATTTTCATTAGTCTGAAGCCATGTCCTTGTAACTACACATATATGAATGTGTTCAAGGTACAAGGGAATCTAAATCATTTTTTGTTAAGACTCCTGGCATTCAGTAGTGCCATATTAATATGTTCCATTAGATCAGAATGTCCAACAGATGGACTCTGTTTTCCACTCACATTACTAGTGAATGTCGCAGACAGTGCTTTTGCTGATTTCTGGTGGCAGTTAAGTAAGGGAATTTGTCTTTTTCCCACTGGTGTGCAATCTTTGTATTGAATGTATTTATAGTTGAAAGGGTATGGATGATGTAGAAGGTCTTCTTCCTCTACAAATATACTTGCTGTCAGAAATTTCCTTTGATTTTATTCATTGAATTTTGATGATGTGTGTCTGCTATACTGAATATCAACTTAACATGATATCAATGATTTAGTATAAATCTTGGTTACTTACATCCATATTAATTGTTTTGGTGCTTGGTTCTGTTTTTTTTTTCCCCAAATACAACTTTTTCATCAAAAGCATGTTTGGCTGAAATTTGTTTCTGCAAGTGTAAACAGCTCTTGATATCATATGTTTCTTCCCACATCCCAAAGACATGCTGTAGGTGGATTGGACACTCTAAATTGGCCCTAGGTGTGAGTGTATGCGTGTGTTTGCCTTCTGTGGAAGGTTGGGTGCCAAGCTGGCAACTCAACACTGTAAAAACTCCACTGCCAATCATGAGCAGACAGGTGATCCGACCCCTAACTGGGAAAAGCCAAAAGAAGAAGTACAATTCTGATACAAAATGTCTCTGAGCTGCAATGTTACAGAAATCCTTTAATACACGTATAAAATTATATTTCTGCATCCCATCTAACAAAGAATAAAAAGAATACAGATCTGTGCATGGGTAACATTTACTTCACCTCTGACAAGCAGCAAACAGTAAGCAACAGTGTTGACAAACTTACAAAATAAAACTCTGAAAACAGAAAGTATGACTTTTCCCTGCTCTCTCTTAGCTCACTTTGTGTCAGTACTATCATGACCTATATGGGCCTGCGCACATGGAAGCAATGAATTTGAAGGAGAAACTGCAAGGTGTTTGGAGACAGCAACATTTTTCTATATCAGGCATAAATTGCTCAGCTAAGAGAGCCTACCAGTCTTCAGCTATTCTGTTGCATCACCCCCTTGACTAATTTGGTCCATCTGTTACGCTCACTGCTGCTGACGCACAAACCAAGCAGTGGTTTGGCCTCAGTGCCTTTGAACACATGACTTTGTACCTCAACTGGTGCTACAGTATTCCTGTTGATAGAAAACTGCTTCATATGTAACTCAAGCAGCATTAACACTATTGTATACACCACAGAGGGACCCTTAGGTTACACTGGTAAGGTTAAGACCTCTGTTCTTACTACAACAACAAAAGCAAATTATAATAGTGATGATTCAGGAGGGCACTCAGTGCTCACAGCTCAAGGGAGGTCATGACCAGCCACTCAGTATCTCTAATTAAATACTTTTAAGTTTCGATAATGTTCAGCACTGCTAACTCATTTTAGTTAGCTTATGTGCTGAACTTAACAGTTACTAAGAAAATAAATCATTTTAGTTAGATTATGTGCTGAATATAACAGTTATTAAGAAAATAAGTATTTGTTTTTTAGTTTTAAGGAAAAAAGTGTTAAACGACACCAGGAGTATTTATCTCCGCATGTTTATGGTATCTATCCATTACCATGCACAGTACAGGCCACTGACACTGTTCTGACAGTGTTGCTTGATTGATTGACTTTAAAGCAAAGAAATGCTTCTTTACTTACAGCAAGGAGCAGAAAGCCCACAAGTATGAAATGGTAACGTGGACAGGCATGATGGAATCCTGATTGAAAAGACTAGCAAAGGCCCATTGTAGCATGAAGTACTTTTTTTTTAATTTTGGCAAATAGCTGGATATGAGCAGTTGGTATAATAGATGGCTGTAGGACTACTTTGTTGGGACTGGCCACTGGCAACAATTGTGTGCATTTCTGTGAATGGTACTGAAACACTCAAAGTAGCTTTCCAAGGCTACAGAGCATGAAAGTCTTGATGAAAAGACATCCCTGTTTATCTTGCACACATCTGAAAACCTGGATAACAATGTGCTTTGGAGGAATTGACAAGATCTCTAAACAAATTAGAGACCTTGTCAAGTCCTCCAAAGCTAATTATGAAGCAAAAATTGCCTCCCTAGCTTAGGATAATCATGAGGCATTCTTTAACTATGTCACAAATCTGAAAGGGAATACCCAGCTATGTGCTGAACTGGTTGTGGACGGCACCACCCATACTCAACCAGAGGTAATAGTCAACCTGCTAGCTGACAGATTTGAAGACAACTTTAACCTCCCTGTCCCCTCCAGTCATCCTCCAAAGTATACCTGCCACCATTCCTCAGCCTGTTACCTCAAGACAGCAGGTCATCTCAGCGATCTCCAAGGCCAAAAACACAGCATCAGTGGAACCAGACAACATCCCAGGTTGCCTTTTAAACAACTTAAAACATGACCTAGCAGGCTCACTTGGATCCCTGTTTAACAACAGCCTGAGAACTAGCTATGTTACAGTGGAAAGGAGAACAGCAACAGTAATCCCCCTACACAAAGGGGGACCATCAACCGACCCTGGGAATTATAGGCTCATAAGCTTAACTAG
Source organism: Protopterus annectens (assembly GCF_019279795.1). Classification (NCBI taxonomy): domain Eukaryota; kingdom Metazoa; phylum Chordata; order Ceratodontiformes; family Protopteridae; genus Protopterus; species Protopterus annectens. The sequence goes on from NC_056743.1 coordinate 1,763,596,884, forward strand.
CCTCATCTGCAAGGCCATGAAAAGAATCATTATGGACCTTATTAACAAGGATATAGGTAGTCTCCAAACTCTGGACCCAATCCAGTTCGGATTTGTTAGAGATAGATCATGCCTATTAAACATGGTTGACTTCTTTAAGAAAGTTACCAAGGCCCTGGACAAGGGAAAGACAGTCTATACTGCCTATCTTGAACTAGCCAAGGCATTTGACACAATCCCCTACTCAGGTATTATAGAGAAACTCTCCCAGTTGGGAATTAACCCCTACATTACCAGATGTGTAGCCAACTGGCCTACTGACAGGACACATACTGTCAAAGTGGGTGACTTCACATTTAGCAAAAGACCAGTCACGACTAGCATACTACAGAGTTCTGTGCTGGATCCCTTAATATTTAAAATTTATTTCTCAGAAGTCCAGGCAAACTTGGAAAGTCTATGAATGGCCATGTTCACTGCCAATTGCAAATTGGGAGCGATCATTGAGTCCCCCAACAATGTTAATATACTGCACACAGGGTTAACGCAAACAAATGATTGGTGTCAAAGTCATGGATTAATGCTAAATGCAAAAAATGCATTATTATATCCTTTGGGAAAGCTGACATCCCTGCTAATTACCTTATAGACAGCACCCCTCTAAGTGTAGACCCAGTGGTAAGTAATCTGGGTATTCAAGTTGATAGCAATCTGAACTTTGACCACCGTGTATCCACAGAAGTACGGAAATTCTCCTATGTGGCACATCTTATAAGTAAAGGCATCTAGATCTGAGGATGTTATAATTCCATTATAGTTGGCCTTCATCAGGCCAATAATTGAGTACAATGCTCCATTTTGTACATACCTCACCAGACACCTGCAACAACTGGAGAGACCATAGAGGTTTCTCACCAAAAAATTACAAGATACACAAAGCAAGTCTTACATGGAAATACTGAAAGCCCTGTCACTGTATTCTGTCTCCTACAGGTTGCTATGGGGTGACCTGTGCCTGGCTTACAGGGCAGTCTCTCACTTGGCCCTGATGGAAATCCTACACATTCATGTAAAAAATATCCCCTCCCTGACCCTCTTCAAATGCAACCTGATAACTTGGATGGATGACCACAAATTTACTCCTGGGGTGGTGCCCATATTCCTCCTAGACAGAGGAAGTTGGTATTAACTCCATAGACCCTTACCTCTGCAAACTACTCACCTACCCACCAGCAGTTGGGGCAACTCGGGATAAATATGGCTAGACTTGTAAGGACTCTTGGTCCATTAGCCTATTAACCTCATATAAACCTAAGAACCAATGAAATAATTTCTAACAGGAGAATTCCCTACAATGAATGCACAGGGCAGAACAAATAACACAGCTCAATAACTCATTCAAACCTCCACCTGCAAAATATTCATGCAAAAGACCTACTCCAAGTGCCGGAGCAAGATACTGGCATCAACATATTCCTATAGACACACAATATCACTCTATAAAACCTAGCACCTCTCTTATGTAGTCACAATCACTTACTCTATAAGGCAGAAGCAGATCTACTAAAGTCATGCCCCACACATGCCTGTACAAAAGTGAATGTTGTTATCGATGTTATTTGTGTCCAGTGATTCTTATCAGACAATAAAATGACTTCCATCTGGCTAAGGCAATCTACAAACCCAAAGTGATATATGCTGACAAAATCTTAGTTAAATAGGATTAAGTAGGTGGGACTAGAAGGCCTAAGCCAAATGTGTTGGTTCAGTTATTCTGACTGTTCTTTTGCTTGAAATAATTACAAAGTCAATGACTCTGTCACGTTTCCCTATAAGCCAAACTTGTTTTGGTCTGAATTTATCAGCATATGAATACAATCCACTTCTGTGAACCAAAATTACCAGAGTTGGCCTCAGTTTGCTAGCACTGTAAACAAGTTGTATGAATTTTTTTCACATAATAGACAATGGCTCTACCAATGTGTATTTAATCTTACAAAAAAGGTTCCAAGAGTGTTCTTTGACCTCATCAAGTAAGTGTCTTTGATTCTAGTTAAGGGAATTCTAATTCAGTATTATGCATGGAAATTAATTTTATTGATTTTGTGTATGACAAGAACTAAGCTGTTTGAAGAACAGAATTAAAATTATTTTTAATTGAGGATTTAACTTATTTTCCTTCATTATACTATAATATGTAACCATTATTAACATAACTAAAAATGCACTTCTTAATTTTGCAAAGACTTATTTTTTATTTATTCTTGGATACTTCAATAGATGCCTTTCTAGTTTTGTATGCTATTGACTACTTCTTGATATTGTCAAGTCATGATATTGTCTGTATGTTTGTGCATGTTTTGTTTTATATTTTACAATTTATTTTTTTTCTCAAAATTCTACCGAATAGGTTTTGTTCTATTTCCAAGATGTATAATACTTAACCATACAGGGGACAAACGTCTTGATAACCTAACCTATAGTATAGTATAGTACAGTGTCTATGTATACATAAGTGCCCTTTGGAGAACATGAGCATTTGGATCTGTTCACCCTGTTTGTGTTTTTCTAAAAGTAAATTAGTTATTTGGGCATGGTTATCCTCTTAGTGTCTTCTAGAAGCAGATGAGTCATTAGTTGTACAAGATGATTCTAAGAAGGTGGGTTGTATACAGAACTATAATGCATTAGGTAAAATGAGGTTGATGGTTTTCTTCCCTCTCCATAGAATTTTCATGAGTTAATCTATCTTCTGCATATTAATAAAGTCAAAGGAAACCTGAGCACAATCATTGGATGATTAATATAACTCTATTTAGTACTTTGATAACAATATTCTCTTTTGTACAGGCATGTGGGGGACATGACTTTGGTAGATGTGTTTCTGCATTATACAATAAGTGATTGTGACTATACAACAGAGGTGTTAGATCTTATAGAGTGATATTGTGTGTTTGTAGAAGGATGTCAATGTCTTGCTCTGACACTAGTAGGTCTTTTGTATGAATATTTTGCAGGTGAGGGTTTGAATGAGTTACTGAGTAGTTGTTTTGTGTGTGTGTGTGTGTGTGTGTGTGTGTGTGTGTGTGTGTGTGTGTGTGTGTGTGTGTGTGTGTGTGTGTGTGTGTGTGTGTGTGTGTATGTGCGCGCGTGCGTGTGCATGTGCATGTAAGTGCTGAGTGAGTGATTGGAGGACTGTAGTACATGTTCACAAGTATGGGTTTAAATGTGTGGAGTAAAAAAGATAATAGCATATGTTACAGTAGGGTTCTGTGTTTAATTGAGGTGAATCTGTTGGGGACATTGTGACATCCCCACTCTGGGCCAGTAATCAAGGAGCCTGAATCCTCATCACTGGCACTGGATAGGAGATGTTCACTTGGAACAAAAATGGATACACCCAGTATTTCAAGATGCAGCTCTCTGCATCAAGCACAGGTTCCCTTATGAGCACACAGGGAACACAGTCCTCTCTATCTTTCTCCAGATCCCCAATAAGACTCTCCAGTGGCACAGCTGTGGGGTTGAGTCCTCAGCCGAGTTTCCATACCAAGTCCTCCAGCACCTTCTCTGTGGAACCAGTGCTTTGTGTCCCTGCTCCAAGCAGCTGATACACACACACACACACACACACACACACACACACACACACACACACACACACACACACACACACACACACACACACACACACACACACACACACCCCTGGGAAAGGCTGGCACAGATTTACTAGCTATGCCCCCTTATGCCGAGACTATAACATAGTTACACTACCACCAGACACTCCAAAGCCAGCTACTCTAAGGCTCTTGCAAGGGTCCCAATTATACTCAGTGAAATTAATATTAATACAAATGGTAATGTTGACCAAACAGCAAGGATTTCAGGAGCAGCTGCAGTGTCACCAAACAAATATAAGTATTCTCAAAGGTTACAATATTCTCTGAAGGACCAGCCACAATGAAAAGTTTAAATACATTTAATAATAAATAACAAAATAACATGAAAATACAAAATATCTATTTACAATAAACACCAGAGTTTCATCCACAGGAAATATTAAAGATAACACAGGTGGACAGGTTCACACAGTTACAGTAAAAAACAATACTTAACTAATCTCACTATATTTTCCTGACTGATCTAAAGAATTATTATTCCCTGGTTACTTACTAGAGCAAGGCAAGATGAAGTAGGTGAGAGATCCTTCTTTTCCAGGTTACAAAAACAGACTGCCATGAGACTTCTGTCTCACCTAGTATTAAAATATAATTTTGAGTGATGAATTACAGAATGACATCAAATACATCTGGTCATCTGACTTCTGGTTCCCATGCCACAACCACCCCCCAGCCAGAAGCTGTCAAGATTTAGCACATATACAGCTTTTTCCCCCACCCCTCTGCTGAAAAAGGAGATGTGTTCAGTCGGACTTTCCTGGTAAACAAATGTAAAATAACTAATAAAACATGTGTCAGTAATACACACACAAAGCCTTGCTATGATCTGCTACAGCTCCTGGAAGTCATAAAACAATTTCAAAATTCTACCCTTCCAGAATAGCAATTCGTTCACTGCTAAAGACAATACAGAGGGCTTCCTAATGCTTGTTTTCTTAGACATTGTTTCTCTGGCTGCAATCAGAAGTGTAAGATACAATCTTTATGGCCTAAATTAACTAATTTAATTTCTTACTATTTTTCAAAATTAACTGGAGCTGAGCTTAACTTTTCCTTTTCCAGTATTCTCTGTTACAATGTATATAGTTAATCAGTTTCAATACAGTACAGTCTGATATATATGTATATTTCTTTTCTGTCCAGCAGGATACACTGTTGATACATTTTAACACAAACAAGTTTACAAATACATTTTTCAACACAAGAATCTGTACAAATCAGTTCAATATACAAATGACATATGGTTCTTTACAAAATTCCAGCTAGCTCTGCTGGCATATGTTACACATCCACTGCCCTATTTCTCCTGGCATAGCTGGCAATACCCCACATTGTTATAGCTCTTCTCCTTTTGAAGACTCAAACTAGATTCTCAAGTGACCCTGGAGAAGCATTGCTTGAGAGGAATGAGCATATCTGGAAATGCATTAACCCATACTCTATCTTAAGAGCCCATCCGCATTGGCATTGCTAAGCCCACTATGGTACTGCACTGTTATATCATATGCCTGTAACCTGAGGCTCCACCTTAGTAACTTGGCATTTTGCTGGCTGGCTCAATGTAGCCATGTTAAGGGATTGTGGTCTGTAACAATAGTGAATTTCCTTCCATACAGATAGAGTTGAAGTTTCTGCAGTGTCCATATTATGGCTAGACATTCTTTTTTCTACTGCTGCATAACATTCCTCCCTAGGTTGGAGTCTTTGGCAGAGATATACCCCCAGGTACTCTTTTCCCTCTGAGGAAACTGGGCTGAGTGCACCGCCACCCCATGGTTCTAAGCATCCACCTGCACAACAAATTCTTTGTGCAATCTGAATTGGCTAACACAGGTAATCCTCCCAAAGCTCCTTAAGCTTTTGGAATGCCTGCTTACAAGGTGTGGTCCACACTACCTTGTCTGGCCTGTTTTTCCTTGTCAGGTCTGTGAGGGGAGAAGCTATAATACTGTAATTGGGAACAAACTTTTTATAGTACTCTGCTGTCCCTAAGAGTGCCCTCACCTGATTTTTGGTAGCAGGGGCAGGTCATGCCTAAATAGCTTCCACTTTGGCAGGTTCTGGTCTGATCTTACCACTCCATAATTCAGGTCCCAGGTATGAGACCTCTACCATACCCACCTGATACTTACTGGGATCAATGATCAACCCTGCCCTTTGCAGTCTGGCCAACATGCTGAAGGTGCTCATGCTAGGAATGGGTGTAAATGACAATATCATCCAGGTAAGAAAGAGCATGATCTCCTCCTCCTGCTAGGCTATGATCTACCTGCCTCTGGAAGGTCACTGGGGCATTTTTCATCCCAAAGGGCACCTTTGTGAACTTTTATAATCCAAAAGAAGTCACAAAGGCTGACCTCTCTCTAGCAGTGGGAGTCAAGGACACCTGCCAGTAGCCCCTGGTCAGATCAGTAGTAGTCAGATAGTTAGCCCCACCCAGCTGATCTAAGGTTTCTACTGTCCTAGTCATGGGGTAAGTATCTGGCTCTGTGTGACTATTTAGTTTCCTGTAGTCCACACAGAACCTGGTGTTACCATCTTTCTTTGGTACCAATAGCACTGGAGAGGCCCAGGGATTGCTGAACTCTTGGATTATCCCCAGTTCCAACATTTCCATATCTCATCGATCAGAGTCTGTCTGACTTGCTCAGGCACCTTATAAGGGGCCTGCTTGATAGGCCTTTGGGGTCCTCTATCCACATGGTGTTGTACCAGGTGGGTGCACCCAGGTTTCTCAGTGAACATGCCTCCAAACTCCTGTAACACTGCTCGGATTTCTCGAACCTGGGTAAGGGATAGCTGCTGAGATATGGTTATCCCTTCCACTGAGGGGTCAGTCCTAGTCTCACTGAGGAGATCAGTCACCAGATCCTCCTCAGATTCATCCTGCCATCAACTGCAAATACTCAGCACCAGGCCCTCGCTATCAAGGTAGGGCTTCATCATGTTAACATGGTACAATTTGTGTCCCTTACTAACAGCTCTACCATGTAGTTAACATCACTGACCTTCCCTACCACTTTGAAGACTCCCTCTCAGGCTGCCTGCAGCTTATTGTGTCTGACAGGAATCAAAACCATAACCTGCTGTCCCACAGCATACTCTCAGGCTTCAGCATTCCTATCATACCAGACCTATTTCTGCTGTTGGTCTCCTGCCAGGTTGCCTGAGCCCAGCCCATGAGCTCTCTAAGCCTTGTCCTGAGGTTTTGGACAAATGCCATAACAGCCTCCTTGTAGGATTCACACTCACCCTCTCACTCATCACAAATCAAATCTAAAGCCCCCTCACTCTGTGCCATACAAAGGGTGAAAAACCTGGGGTACCTCTCTGTATGCCAACAGCAGATGGGGCAAATATTTGTCCCACTCTCTCATAAACTGGTCTGTAAATGCCCACAGCATGGTCTTTAGTGAAGTGTTTAACCTCTCTACAAGGCCATTAGTCTGGAAATGCTAGAGGGTGTTTTTTAGTTGCATCACCCCATAGTGCTTCCAAAGACAAGCCAGCAGGTATGACATGAAATTGGCACCTTTGTCAGTCAGTATTTCTCTCGGGAAACCTACCCCCTGAAATGGCTCCTCAATCACAGGAAAAGGCATCAAAGGAGCCTTGGCCTTGTTTCCTGCCTTGCCTACTTTTTGCCACTGCTCACAGGTCCTGCAGTACCCTGTTACATCTGTTGCAGTCTCAGGCCAATAAAGGTTCTGCATAATATGTCTCTTGGTATGCTTTATGCCCATATGACCTGCAAAAGGAATGTCATGGGCTATGGCTAGAAGTGCCAGACAGTAGGATCTAGGAACTACCAACTGCTGTATTACCTCACCCTCTAGCCCTCTATCAGGGGTCCACTCTCTATATTGTAACCCTTTATTCCAGTATACAGACTTCCCTTTTCCTTGAAAATCAGGCTGCTCCATAGCTACCTCCCTCAAGCCTCTTAGTGTAGGGTGCAAGAGCTTAGCCTATCTCAATTCCGTCTTTGTGACTCTTCCCAGCTCCACTTCCACAGGAAGTCTGGTATCCTCTGACAGAGGTGCCTCACTGTCAGACTGGCAACTATCACTTACCTCTGCCCTTGCAGTCACCCTATCCAAGGGAACACCAGCATCTACCAGCAGCTGTGGCTCACCTTCAGGCTTACTGCTACAGGGTAGCTCACTCCCTGAAATAGCCACACCACCAGCCCTGGCTTCAAGTGTTGGGTCTGTCTGGTTCTGCCCAGGTTACCAGACCCACATGCCTGTCTCCAAGCCTGACTGCATATAACTACTTGCACACAAGGTACAGCATTATCAAAATCATTCCCTTTCAAGACATCTGCAGGGATATCCTCAAACACACCTACTTGCTTGCTTCCTTTTCCATCCTCCCAGTGAAGGTGAACCCTAGCCAAAGGCACTTGGAATGGGGTCTCTCCTAAAGCTCTGACTGGAGTGGACTGCCCGAGCAAGTATTGCTCCTCTTTAACCACTGCAGATTTCACAATAGTTATGCCAGAAGCTGTGGCTCTCTTAGCAGTGGCATATTTTCCATCCACTACAACAGGATACAACATCTAGTGATAGTTTGGTACCCCTGTTGTCTCCAGACAACTTACCATTGGATACTGTTATTCCCACTTACTGGTTCCCCCACCTTGCCTCCATGGACATTTATATGCTATATGGTCCCACTGGTTACATTTAAAACATTTAACCCTTGATACTGGCCATGTAACTGAATTAGTGGTTTCCCATTACTGGTGGTCTCTCTTAGAGTGGTTTACGCTGTCCACCATGGGTTCCCATATATCCATGTGCAGCACTGGGTATCCCCTTCCTATGCGGTGATGCTCTGCTTGCTAAGGAGAGATCCTTCTTTTTCCCGAGCTCATCTGCAGAGTTACACTCTTGGTCTGCCAAGCAGATTATCATGTCCTCAGGCGAAGTGCTAAGGGCTTGTTCCCTCACCAAAAGGTCTGCCAGCCTTTCAAAAGTGATGACCTGACACCCACTCACCCACCTATAAAAATAAGTGCATAACTCAGCAATATAATCACACACACTTTCATCTTCCTTGAGTCTATGCTCACGAAACTTTTTTCAGTAAGCTTCACATGTTAAACATGTTAACTTAAAGCATTCAAGTAAACATTGCTTTACTCTATTATAGTTCAAATAATCAATATCAGACACTTTATAAACAGCAGTTACAACTGTACCATGGGGTAAGGGGGTCAGGAACCATATCCAGAGCCCTTGGTCAACATTATACTTTTTACATACCCTTTCAAATATATAAATAAATCTATCAAAATTATCACCTGTAAACTGTGGAAGAAATTTACTGACCTTTATTGCTTCTGAGGTCTGGTTATTCCCTTCCCCATTACCTCCATGACCCTGGTGAAGAGTCAGCATGTCCCTCTCATGTTGACACTTCTTCTCATTTTCTTCAGCCTCCAAATGTTGCAGTCTCTCTGCTGATTCTAACTCCCAACGTTTGACCTTCAGTTCAAGTCTCTTTAACTCCAGATGGATTTTTAAGTCCGTTAAGGAAAAGGTGAACTGTCCTGTTTCTGAGAGCTGCAAATTCTCAACACCAGATTGGTTATCCTCCTGGTTGCTGGTCTGAGCTGTGAGTAAAGCTGAAATAAGTTCTTCTTTAGTCATGTTGGCATGCACCAGTCCTTTGGTTTCACACACCTTGGCCAACTGGTTCTTTGTCAGCTGGCCGTAATCCTCTGCTGACATATTTGCCTGCTTTTCTTGACTAAACTAAACTAATCCTGTTAGAGTGGCCTAATGGTTAAGGTGTTTGCCTTACAAATACAACGTACAGGGTTTGAGTCTCACAAGGGATAATTGGCTAGGCTTACAATGGCTCATAAGGGCAGTTAGCCTAGTACTAACCTACAAACAAAAAATAAATAAAAACTGTTGTGAAAATGAAACTCTGCATGTTTAGCTTGTGGCTGCTTGAGAGTACACTTGCCTTTAGTGACAACTGCCTTACAGGCTACAGAAGTTCAATTAATATCCACATCACTGCTCACCAATATGGGACATCCCTACTCTGGACCAGACATCAAGGAACCTGAATCCTCACCACTGGTGCTGGAGAGAAATGTTCTCTTGCAACAAAAATGGATACACCCAGTATTTCCAGATGCAGCTCTCTCCATTAAGCACAATTTCCCCTTAAGAGCACACAGGGAACACAGTCAGTTCAGGGTATGTGTCATCTCTCTTTCTCCAGATCCCCAATAAGACTCACCACTGGCACAGCTGTGGGGTTGAGTTCTCAGCTGAGTGTCCAAGCCAAGTCCTCCAGCACCCTCTCTGTGGGACAAGTGCTTCATGTCTCTGCTCCAAGCAACAACCTTTGAGATTTGATTTTTACACACACACACACACACACACACACACACACACACACACACACACACACACACACACACACACACACACACACACACACACACACACACACACACACACACACACACACACACACACACACACACACCTGGGAATGATGGCACAGGTTTACTAGCTATGCTCCCTTCTGCCAAGATTATAAGGTAGTTACACTACCACCAGATACTCAAAAGCCAGCTTATCTAGGGCTCTTGCAAGGGTACTCAATTATACTGAGTAAAATTAATATTAATATAAATGGTAATGTTAACCAAACAGCAAGACTTTCAGGAGTGGGTGCAGTGTCACTGAATAAATATAAGTACTCTCAAAGGTTAAAATATTCTCTAAAGGACCAGCCACAATGAAAAGTTTAAATATATTTAGTAATAAATAATAAAAGAACATGAAAATACTAAATATCTATTTACAATAAACACCAGAGCTTCAGTAACAGGAAGTATTAAAAATAACACAGGTGGAGAGGTTCACACAGTTACAGAAAAAAACAATACTTAACCAATATCACTATATTTTCCTGACTGATTTAAAGAATTATTATTCCCTGGTTACTCACTAGAACAAGGCAAGATGAAGTAGGTGACAGATCTTTCTTTGTTATTTTACAAAAACAATGCCATGAGACTTCAGTCTCACCTAGCATTAAAATATCATTTTAGTGATGGATTACAGGATGACACAACATACATCTGGTCATCTGACTTCTGGTTTCTATGCCACCCCCCCCCCCCCTGGCTAGAAGCTGTCAGGATTTAGTGCATATGTGTCAATAATACACACACACAGAGCCTTGCTAAAATCTGCTGAAGCTTCTGGAAGCCATGAAACAATTTCAGACTTCTATCCTTCCAGAGTAGCAATTAGTTCACTGCTAAAGACAATGCAGAGGGCTTCCTAATGCTTGTTTTCCCAGGCATTTTGTCTCTGGCTGCAATCAGAAGCATACAGTACAATCTTTATGGCCTACAGTAAATTAATTTCTTACTATTTTTCAAAGTTAACTGTAGCTGAGCTTAACCTGATCTCTTCCAGTATTCTCTGTTACAAAGTATACATTTAATCAATTACAATATAGTACAGTCTGATATACATGTATATTTCTTTTCTGTCCAGCAGGACACACTGTTGATACATTTTTAACACAAGCAACTGTACAAATATATTTTTCAACACAAGTATCTGTACAAATCAGTTGAATATACGTCACATATGATTCTTTAAAAAAATTCCAGATAGCTGTGCTGGCATATATTACAGGTCCACTGCCCTACCTATCCTGGCATAACTGGCAATACCCCACATAGTTATTTTGGTATGTGTTTAGTAATGGAAAGTGTGAAATGTGTGTGTGTGTGTGTGTGTGTGTGTGTGTGTGTGTGTGTGTGTGTGTGTGTGTGTGTGTGTGTGTGTGTGTGCACTAAATGCATATGCTTCTGTGTGTGCCAGTGTTTGCACATTTCTGTGCTTTTGATACATCTGTCATCAACTACTTGATTGTACTATATCTTCTCATGGAATCTAGCTTGATATTGATATAAAGGACCAAACCTTAAGAAAGCCCTTATAAACATTGTAACCCATGGTTGGGGACCTTAGCAACCAAATATACAAATATCTTTATCATAAATATTAATGCTTACATTCACATTTCTAAAACTGCTATTTTTGGAACATTGCATTAGTTACTTAACTGCACACTACTGTTTGCATTACTTAATTAACTCCACACACCTGTTGTTAGAGCATTGCATTATTTATTTGAAAATTTAAATTCCAGTTCTCCACCACATTTACTACAGCAATACACTGCTATCCTAAATATCTTGTAGTTTGTGGACACAGTTCATGTTATCAGACCAAGCAGAACAAACCTGCAAATATGATAGGTTACTAATCATTTTATTGATTATAAACTGATCTTAAAGACGGATACTTAATATTATTAGCTACTACATAAATTAGCATCATCTAATCCTTTCCAGTTTAGACTTTTCTTTTACTTATTAATGTTTTAGTGAGGACTTCAGTATTGGAACATAGTAAATTTGGAGAGTATCATTTCACTGTTAAAGAGTTTAGGTAGGAAGATGATGCGGCTGGGGGGAGCTTGCACATAAGAACAAGGGAATGTGGCATGGAGGTGTCTGGGTACAGATAATTCTAGAAAGAGAATGGACAGATGAAATTAGACTAACAAGAAGAGCATCCAACTATAAGATCAGACCGCTGAAGAACACCTCATGAAAGGGGCAAGGGAGCAAGAGGGATCAAAAATAGATAAGTCCTCTGGTAGTTCATGTAGAGGAAGAGGGAAGCTAAGGGGATGATATAATGCTTGCCCCCCAGGATTATTAAGAGAAGAGGATGAGAGACAGGCAGAGACAATAAAGAAGTGAGATAGCAGGAAGAGGACATTATTCTTGGTGGACCTGAATCTGCCAGGACCAGACTCAAAGATTCCAACCTCCACGATAGACATGGATTGGGGTTGCCTGAATCCTTAGTCCATGAGGGCTATGGCCAACTCATACTGTACTTAAGAACAGAATTTTGGATGTGATAGCTACAGGGGGGCATGCTGCAGGCTTAGTTAGTCAATAGTGACTATGCCACTCTGTGGCTTACAGTTAGAGAGAAGGAAAACAGTATAAAAGAGATATGCTGAAATGGGGGGAGAGGAATAAAAATGAGTTAAGGGACCAGCAATAAACTGAGGGAATGAACAAATTATAGGCATCGATCGAGGATGCAGTACTCTGGGATATGGGCAAATGTTTGAGAAACAAGTAAAAAAAAAAAGAAGAAAATGCCATTGTAACACTATAGGTATGTGGATTTAGCAATAAGCTCAAAAGCAAATCAAGTATGATACACTGAAAGGATGGATTGTTAGGTGGATGACACAGAACAAGAAGGAAAGATGAAGGGTAATACAGGAGGGGGTAACAACAAATACTGCATTTAAAAGGGAGCTATCAGAAGTAATTAGGGAGGGCAAAAGTTTGTTTACATATTACAATAGGAAAAAGTAAGAACAGACCTGGGCAGGCTGAGCAAAGGTGAGAGGCAGAGATTGCAAAAGACTGAGAAAATAGAGATAAAAAATTAATTCTATGCCTTACTCTTCACAAAGGAAACACAGGGGGTGCCATGATTGGAGAGAGGTAGTAAAGAATGAGGAGTAGAGTGGTCATTCACCAGGCCAAAAAGGGAGTGACAAAGAGGAAAAAGGCTACCATAATAGATGGGCTATCTCCTGAAGTCTACAGGAACTAGCCAGTGTGCTAACAGATCACTAGCCACAAAAGAAGTGTCTCTGGACTGGGTGTGGGAGGAGAAAGTGTGTTACACTTGAACAAATTTCGAAAAAATTCAGGGAGCTACAAGTTTACTGCCTTAACAACAGCGGCAGATGAAGTCATGGAGACAATCCTGAGAAAAAGCTGGTTGGTTTGCTAAGAAAATAGCAATCTCTAACAGAGCAGCCATCATGGATAAATGGTCAGAAGCAGACTCAGTCAAGTCTGATCTGGTTTTATGACTGGATTAGGGGTGAATTTGACAAATGAATTTCCATCGATACTAAACAGGAAGCTGGTAGAAAAATCTGAGGGCATAAGGTAGGACCAAGACCAAGGAAATGGACAGCTGCATGGATGAAAAAAAGAACACTTAAGAGTTGCAGTGAGACAAATTATAGCAAGGAAAGTGATTAGCAGATTAAGTCACTTGCTTTCAGTAGTTGTAGTGTGCTTATTTGGTACATATCTGAATTCTTTAACTTCAGTTGGTCAGTTAACAAAAATATCAACATCCTGAAGGTAAACAAGTCTACATCGAAAAGAGAAACACTGACTTCCTAGTACGCAAGTGCCAAGGTTGCTTCTTGGTGCATGCAAATATTTTTTTTCCAAAATATACATAAACAACATCCCCCCACACCCCCCTTCTAATTGTATATGTGTGTGTGTGTGTGTGTGTGTGTGTGTGTGTGTGTGTGTGTGTGTGTGTGTGTGTGTGTGTGTGTGTGTAGATATATATATATATATATATATATATATATATATATATATATATATATATATATATATATATATATATACGCACATACTTACTAACTCTAAGATCGCCCAATCAACAGGGAAAGGGAATATTCCCTGTATTTGGGAGACTGTTGTTCACACACACCTGCTGACTATCTGTGTAGTCGACCAAATGTGGTTAATTAAATAGATGTCTGTTATACTCTCTGTAGACCAAACCAAAGGAACCCAGCTGAGGGAATGGAATACAGGGATGACACAAAGATTGATGCAGCATTTGAGGATGGTGGGTAGAGTCAAAAGAAAGACCTAAAAAGGTGATAGTGGGCACAATGCAATGTGATGCACTTAGGAGAGCTCTGACTTTGACTCAGATGATACAGGTTTGGGCAGAGACCCAAGTGTTGGACCACCCATGAATGGTAAAAAAAGGAATGACAAGACAGTACCTACTCACCTCTTTCAAGGTGGATATGGTGATATGTTGAGGTATGTGAATAATGTCTTAATATTGGTGGGGAAACTGGAAATGTTGACAAAAGAGGTATTAACTGGTTTTGTGAGGTGGGCTGGCACTTAGAGAGACACATAACCACATAGGTGGGACAGATTTCTCATGGCATCCATTCTTACTCAATTGCAAAAGATATTACCAGTATGTCAGGTTAACTAAGATTAAAATACCAAACTCCACAATAGCACATAGGATGTCTACAATGACTGAGCTGCTCTCTTCTGCCATCCAGTGGCCAACTGTTTTTTTCCCTCCAGCTGAGGAGGAGCTAACAGACTCTCTCTGGGGATTCAGCTGAAACAATGACAAACCCAGAGGATTAGAAGCAGTACTGGGTATTTGTTGGCTAAACTGACATGGAGGAAGGTCAGAGGGGAAAACTGGTTGCACTTGGGCCAGAAAAACCTTGGTATGATCCATCAGCCAGGATGGAGATACTAATGGCTAGAGCTGAAAAAAGATTTAAGGGTGTTGATCAATCCTGGACTGGACCACCTGGAACAGAATAAGAAAACAGTGGCCACAGTAAACAGAACAATTGTGGCACATTTTCAGGGGCTCCAATCGAGAAGCAAAGGGGTAACACTCCCATTCTACCAGGCCCAACATCAGGTGACACCGTAAGTACTCTGTGAAGGTTAGGAGGCCATACAAAGAAACAGACATTAGGTGCTGACAAAAGTCTAGAAGAAATCCACCAGAAATGAAATATAATGGTCATTTTTTAAATAGCTGAACTCTATGAATGTATATGAAGTCCTAGGATGGCGTACCTTGAAGCCAAGTAGGATTTTCTAAACCGTATCTGTAAGTAGCAGGGGTACGGAAGTAGGGTAATATCCCTCAGACAAGGCGTGCAAAAGGTAACCTTCCCAGCAATGTTTTTTTATTTTATCAATTGTAACATACATACTATACATATATATATATATATATATATATATATATATATATATATATATATATATATATATGGGTCTACTACCGTAGATCGAAATTACACTATTTTGAAATACGATAGTAGTGTCCCACTAACGTGAAAGTGAACTTCAACGAAAGTGCACTTTCATGAAAGTCACTAGAACGAAGGGTTAGGGCTTGGGTTATGGATAGTGGAGAGCTAGTAGGGTCCACTATCCTTAACCCAAGCCCTAACCCTAAGGTCCATGACTACCGCACCACAGTGTAGGAAATTGTATTTCTTCCACTGAGCAGTAGTTACGGACCTATTTCGTGTACTGTGGTGCGGTAGTCATGGACCTTAGGGTTAGAGCTTGGGTTAAGGATAGTGGATAACCCTACTAGCTATTCACTATCCTTAACCCAAGCCCTAACCCTAAGGTCTGTCACTACTGCACCACAGTGCAGGAAATGTCCCGTTCGACCTAGTGACTTTCACGAAAGTGCAATTTCGTTGAAGTGCACTTTCGCGTTAGTGGGACACTACTATCATATTTCAAAATAGTGTAATTTCGATCTATGGTAGTAGACCCATATATATGTATATATATATATATATATATATATATATATATATATATATATATAAGAAAGCAAGATATTACAGGTATTTTGCCTAACGCACAGCAACTGTACATCAGTATCAAAATGATAGCTAGTTATTTTTCTAATGGTACAACAGCAAGCTTTGAAATGTGTTTGTGTGTCTTTTTGTTTTGTCAAAATATTTTATTATCAATGTTTACATTCAGGCCACCATCAAGTAATTAACAGCTATGTTGTGGAAAAGTTCAAATAAATCTTGTTAGCAGAAACAAAATAATACTTTCAACATGAACAGCTAACACATGAAAGCAGTATATCATATAAAAAGAAGAACCTCTATAATACATTTCATAAAGTATTTACAATCTACATACAAGTTGTTGTTCTTTTTTTGGCTTTTCCCATTTAGGGATCGCCACAGCGGAACTCCAGTCCGTTAATGATTGGCAGTAGATTTTTATGGTGCCAAGGTGCCAGCTTGACACCCAACCTTCAATGAAGGCACGCCCATTCACGCATGTTTTTTGAAGGCCACTCGACCACAGGGAGGACATGCAGACTCCACACACAAGGCGCTCCAGCCGAGAATCAAACAGGAGAACCTCTTGCTGTGAGGCAACAACGCTACCACTGCACTACCACGGCTATGGTATAAGGAAATAGAAGAAGCAGAAGAAAAACAATGAAAGAAGAGACAGACAAAAAGAAGATGAGGAATAATCAGAAGAAGAAGAGGAAGTGGTGGCATAAGAATAAATTAATAAAGTTTAAAATCATGAAAGCTTTATGGAAATGGCATTGTCAGCAGATTTGGTTTGTATACAACATTCAGTATTGTTAGTACTAATTGCTAACAAGTCTGGAAAGTTTACCCACTTAGAACTAGTTAATGAGTCTCGTGTAGAGGTGTCCGTGGGAGGAGATGTGCCTGGGGACCTGGACAGTCTTCTAATAAGATGTTTCCCTCTATTGAGAACCCGGGAGAGCAGTCCATTCACACAGTGGGTGAATGAAGACTTCTGAGTAGCAATGTGTGCTCTAACAACAACAGCAGATGCCTGGAATAACCACAGGAGTTTTCCGGACTGTAAAATATCAAGTGTAGGTAGAAAGTCAGCCCATAGAAGGGCTGTAGAATGTGTTAGGGGCTGTTCCCACAGCAGGTTCAATCAGACATGAATTTAGTCCAAAATGTATAATTGGGGGCAATCCCAGAACTTGTGTTTGACATCAAGGTTGTCTTGTTCACATGCTTGACATGCTATTGAGTACACCAATCCCTTGTAGTAATCACAGTAGTAGCTGGGGTCCAATAGCCATCATGTAAAAATATTATTATCTCAAAAGCACATGGGAAGTTTCTTAGACTCCTAAAAAAACTATGTAATAAAGTATTAAAAGGTACTTCAGAAGAGCCTATGTCCAGATGAGATAGCCAATAAGTTGTAGAATTAATAATTTTCTTTGTAGATACTGAAAGCAGCAGGTTTTAAATAAAAAAAAAAATATATATATATATATATATATATATATATATATATAAAGTCATAAAACAATAAAACACTTCCAAGACAATACAGAAGACTTTTCAGCACCGACATTGTGTATGTTGCTGCACTGAAACTAAAAGATGACATCTTTTTATTGCGTGGCCATAAAGTAATTTAATTTCAGCTATTTTTCTGAGGTTTTGCAAGTTAACCTTCTGTATTCCAGTTTCCCCTGTTAAAATATATATATATTTAAACAGTTACAATAGTGTATGTACATTTCTGTTCTATTCCAGTAGGGTACACTGTGGATATATTTCAAAAAGCACTTTGTAGACAACCTCTTCAGCATACGTCTGAACAAACCATCTTCTATGACAAACAGCTGTAATACATTTGTAACACAGACATCTTATATGAATCATGTTGATATTCACAAATGGCATATAATTATTTAGGAAATTCCAGATAACTGTGCTGGCAGTACCTCCCTTTGTCACACATGTCTTAAGTAGAGTTGAGCCTTTTCCAAAAGGAGAAAATTCATGTGATGATGGGCTCTTTAATATTGGAGTACACAAGACCGGATTTTGAAGCAAGTTTTAATGCATTTTCCTCATAATTCTTTAGTTAATAGCTCTTTTGTGAAGCTCTCATTACACATAGATTCTTAACAGAAGCTTTTTAGCCCCTGAACAGAGATTTTTTAACTCTAATTTAAAATATTCCCATCATATCTTAATGGGCATGTTAGAGAGGAGATTTACAGATATAAAAGGTGGTACCTTTCTTTTAGAATTAAGTGGTCCATTCTCTAAAATGTATTCTGTTTGAGAAAATGGCAAGGAGATAAATGGATAGAGATTGTTTCATGATCTGTATTTGAAGTGATACTGTGGTATCTGCTAAAGAGGGGCTCATAGGGGAATCATAACAATGAAAATCAGAAAAAAAATAAGTCCTACTCCCTGGATAATCCTGAGGTGAGTTTAAAGTATAAATTATATCAAAATAATTCATTAACCTCCAAATATACACTAGTGCTAAATGATCACAAGGGTTTTGTATAATTTTCTGTGCTTTAATATGGGTTTTGCCCCAAGGTTAGATGTGTCCCTAAATAAGTTTAGTGAAACATTATATTCTCCTACTAGTGTGATTCACCATGGGTTCCAACGTAGGGTTTCTATTTTATTAAATAGATCAGTACTGAAAGCAGAGTCACCATATTTAGGTCCATAAATGGAGACTAACCTGATAACCCATCTGCCATTCTTATCTATTTACTTTTATTACTATTTATTTATTTGACATTTGTTAACTGAGTTGGTCCAGCTGAGCCAGAGGCCCATTTTCAGTGCAGACCCAAGGAGAAAAGCTCTAGAAATTTTACAGACACAAGAACAAATTTTAATATAGTTAACAATCACAACACAATTCAAAAATCAGTAGTAGTGCAATTACAGATAATTAACATGTACAGAAACAAAATGTGAACAAGATAAGAATACAAAGTATAGAATGATATTAGTTGTAAAACAGAATAAATATTACCTAAAGAACAGAATATTACCACTCTGTTCCCCGAGTGCAAACATTAATTCTGCCCAGAAACTGAAAATCCAGAAGAAGTAACGACACACACAAGGTATAAAAAATAATGAGTGAGAAGCACTGAAGTATATTAAAAAAAAAGAAATGTTTGGAGATAGTGGACCCTGTGCAGACACAAACCTGACCGAAGTAAGGGGAGAACGTACAAGCATCCGTCAGTCTCATTCGTCACTTGAGGAGCAAACAGCTTATCTGTTAATCTGTGCAGTAGCTTCCAGTTAAGTAAAGTCCTCAACCCTAGAAATGCCCCAATTTAGATTTAGAATTAAGACTATATACAAAGTCTCCCTCTCCCAAAAAGCCGACAATACCCTACTGTGTCTTTTATCTGTTTTATATACCTGATCAAAAAATATAACACACTTCCTTTTTTAGCCATTTTCAGATAACTTTACACTTCCATTTCTCATTTCACATTTCAGTAATAAGAAACATGAAATATCATTGATAGTAAGGTAAGCAAGATAGGAAGAGACAACAGAAATAAGTAATTGAATACATGCAAAAATGAATCAAACTTATGTTCATGGGTTAGTAGGCAGGTACTAGGCTACCTGCACTTATGAGCTATTTTAATCCTAGCCAATTTCCCCTTCAAGACTGAGAATCACACCCTGTGCCTTGTGACTGTGAGATAAACACCTTTTGTAACACCTTTATTAAATTATTACTTAAGACACAAGCAAACATAAATTAATATTAAACAAACCATACTAATATGTTTCCAGTTACATACATTATACATCACATGTTCTTTTTTGTGTGAGATAAACAGCTTGACCCCCAAACTCCTTAAAAACTTAGCCAGTATGCCAAACCCTCCCACAAAGTTTTCTCCCCTTTGCATGGCAGAGGATGGTTTCGATCCATCAATCTCAGGGTTATGGGTCCAACACACTTCTGCTGCACCCCTTTGCAGTTTCTGCACATTATTTTGTAATACAAAATAAGTAACAGTCAACAAAAATTTCCTACCAGTTCTTACAAAAAAGAGGCAAGAAAAGGGAATGATACAAAAGATAAAGTCAGTATTTTCAAAAAGGTAAAATATTGCATATGCACAAGATCTTGAGCTAGGACTCAATGTTTATTTAATTTATTACATTTATTACCATCAGTGAACAGAAAACAAACTCCAAATTTGAAAAAGCTACACTTTAACCAAGCATATGTCCCATAATTGACATCCTTATGCCATACCCTTGCTTTATATAAGGTGCTGCCAATTTTGGAAGCCTGGTTTTTGGTCTTGCTGGTTTTATACAGACCAGTGTGGGAACCCATAGAGGAAGTGATCACTTTGAGGACATGGTCATCCTGTAATTTTTTAGCACCTTTATTAAATTATCACTTAAGACATAGGCACACGTGCATTAATAAAAAAGAAAACAAACCACAATAATATTTTTTCATTTGTCATTTAGTCCAACATTACATCATCTTCTTCTTCTTGCTTTTCCGGGTTAGGGGTCGCCACAGCGGATCACCTGTCCACTCATGATCGGCAGTGGAGTTTTATGGTGTCGAGGTGCCAGCCCGACACCCAACCTTCCACAGAAGGCATACACATGCACACACTCACACCTAGGGCCAATTTAGAGTGTCTAATCCACCTATAGCATATCTTTGGAATGTGGGAGGAAACCCACGCGACCACAGGGAGGACATGTAGACTCTGCACAGAGGGCACCCCAGCCGAGGATCGACCTGGAGAACCTCTTGCTTTGAGATGGCAACACTAACCAGTGGTCACCCTTAGTCCAACATTACATAAACTGTTAAAGTCCTGCCTTCACTGAAACCTCACTCCAGCTCCTGAGCATTACTTTGCATATATTGTTCTCACACATTACATTTATTTCTGTTTGCTTCCTCCCTTTTCTAAAGATCCCATTTCCAGATATTTTCTCTCTTTAAGAATATTCAATACTTCTAATACAGATGGATTAGCTTTTCATTTCAATTGTTTAGTGATTGTTTTTTTGGCAGCCAATAGAATGAAACTTAATAAGGTTTTATAATCTCTAGGCAATTCAGATCCTGTGTCCCAACTCAAAATAATAATTTCCTCAGTTGTGGCCATTTGGTTTCCCAATATTCTGAAAGAGTATTCTCTAGGGAATTTTTAAAATCTGTCAGCACATTACACTTCCCAAAAAACATGTTCTCAGTGATCTCTTTCTTCCCCATCACACCTGCAGCATTTGCTATCTACCCATACCTCTCGACCTAGAAACATCAAATATCTGGGCAAAGGCCCATGAAGAGTAAGTAGAACTGGCCAAAAATCTGTATGCTGATTAACATAAAATTTGTATGCATAATTATGTAACCCTACCCACTCCCATTGAAGAACAGACAAAATGTTAAAAAATATAACCATTTCGATAAGGACTGTTTCCCTTATATATTCTGTCCATATTCCTAGCTATTAGACAAGATGGAAATCAAAACGCCAAACTTTTTATTGTTCCACTTTTTACTTTTCCTTTAGTTATATGTGGATGTAGCTACAACCAGATGAGCATGACAGTGAATCAAATTAATGCTAGCGCTATACTGGCAACTGCAAGGATAGTGTTTTTTTCTACAGAAAGAGCAGTTGATGAGTTGTAACCCCTCCAGTTATATCTGACAAGTTGCAACTTCTTCCATTTCACACTACAGCTTTGGTAGGGAAGTCACTGTTTATCTTACTCTGCATGCCCCTTCCTACAAGAAAGATTTAAAAAGAATACTAAAGGGAAGTGGGTGCACACAGTTTGGGGCTACTTAAATGGTGTTGTCATAGCCTGCCACTCTTAATGATTGCCATTTGTAAAAACAAAAATCATCTGCAGTATATGTTTTTAGTCCCTGTCGCTGTGGACGTCAGACACCAGAAAATCCTTTGACCCTTTCTTATCAGAAATGGACTTTGGGTCTGTCTATACAAAAAGTTATATTTTGTACTTTACAGAAGTAGACCCCCCCATCAAGCACATACTAACTGAAATGAAATAGACCAAGGTACAGCAGTACACTATTACTTTGCTATTAATTTTAAATGGAGTATGCATTTTCTTTAACATCCATCTGAACGTGTCTTGATTTCAAGTAAACCTAGTAACTGATAGGTATCATTTTAAGTACACATTTTCAGAGAGGATGGATTCCATTCTGTATCCCTTTTGCCCCTTTATTCCCCACGTAAGTTTAAATAGGTAATAGCCTACAACTAAATAATAAACCGCCTACCAACAACAATTCTCAACAAACTTGCAAACAGTTTTGAACCACAGCAGGTTCTCATACCATTCTATTATTCCTTGCCCCTATCTTACGTCACTCAGACTTATTGTTATTACTGAAGTTTAACCAAATTGTTGGCTTTGGCTTGGACTGATCCAAACAGACACATTTAGCCACTGCCTAGGAGAATAAACCAAAATATAGATAAAACACCAACAATAAATGAAATACAAAGAATGTGAATGCCACATGCCACATAAAAAACTTGTACTAGGGTAGGGTTTATACAATAATTAGATGCAAACAATAAAACAATGGCCAATTATTCAGAATGCACTTTCTCCAAACACTTACTGATATCCGAATTCGTCAACAAAGTATTTATCACAATAATATATCTGCTTATGGGACATTGAATGATTATTGCCTATATGGCACACAATTAACCTGTCAAAAAAAACACTACAAACTTCACAAATAAGACGATTCTCAACTGCCCATTTAGCCTTGTGCTTGTGTTCAAACTAAAGTGCCGCACCTTCTCATTGGAGAATGGTATAATCACGTGGCCATGAACATCCTGCATCAACAAGCTAAAAGCCTTAAGTAGTAGGACAGGTTTAATGTTAAATGAATTTTATTAAATCACTTTATTTTAGTTAAAGAACATATTGCTTTAAGCTTACGGTTCGTTACAGATGACGATGGAGAGACCCCAAAATTACCTCACCAAGAGGATCATGAGCTACAAACAGATGTCCTATGCAGCTCGACTAAAGAAACTCCAGCTCTACTCAGTTGCTTACCGCCTACTCAGAGGTGATCTATGCCTGATGTACAAAGCCATGTCAAACCCAGAATTAATGGACATGCTCCACCTCAAAAAATCCAAGTCCCTTACACGCTCCAGGGACCTAAACCTCAGCACAAAAATAAATAGGACATGCTGGAGGGACAGATTCATTTCCCAGAGGCTCCCCTCACTCTGGAATAGAATCCCAATTCATGTTAGACATAGCCCCTCACTGACCCTCTTCAAGTGAAATTTGGACGTGTGGATGGGAAATCGCAAATTCACCCCTGGGATCTCTCCTGTGTCCCTGCTAGACAGAGGCACAGTAAACTAATCTTAAAAGGGTACCTTCTGTGACCTACTTTACAGAGGCACAGTAGGCTAATCTAATAGGGAGGTGGAAGTCAACACACTCTGGCTAGGCTTATAAATGCCCTAGGGCAGATAGCGTAGTATCTACCTATGAACCTATGAACCTATGAACCTATGAACCTATGAGAATGATAATAATAGTAGCACATTTTCTTGTATGTAAAATGTACAAGAAAATGCATGGAAAATAAAAATGACAGACACACTTTACACACCTGATTTGCTAAGATGAGCAGTAAATTGAAATATACTTTAATAAAATTAGTCAATTCCTGCTATCTTCATGTTATCAAAAGGCAGTATAGAAGTTGTACTTCTCCCCGGGCCGTGATGTATCATAAGGGTCTTTGCTGTAAATGTCATTGGGTTCCTGCACTACAGGAAGTGGGCAGGGAGTAAAATAAAGTTTCACCAAAGGACTTAAACAACAAAATTTTGTTTCACTGGATGTTTACAGATCAAAACATTCAACCATTTAACTTTTACTCATACTGGTTTAAGATATTGATATAAACTATAAAGGTAGAAGGCGAAGAACAAAGGGGCCCTCTTCGAGGCAGCTATAGAGTGCTTGCATGGTCTTTGATGAGTGCTCTCAAGTTTAGCAACATATTTTTAGCAACCTATGTCCATTGTATGAGCTTCTTGTTTACTCATGTTATTCTAGTGATGTTGGTTACCTCTTATTTGTGTTACTGCAACTTGACCCTACTTTTGTATTAGAAAGGCAAATTAATGCTGGTTTAAGTGACACTTTTCACACATAAGCACTGCATTGTGCAGATCATAAGCATGGTTTTCTAATTTAAATGACTCCATTGCTCCTTGTTCTCCGAGAGTAGTTGTAGAAGGTACTCTGTACTGGACTGTCACGTTTCTTTTATCTTGCAGTGTTTCCTTAATACTAATTGGTTGGGCTTGCACTGGCAGATGAAAAAGGACCTTTTTCGGTGTAAGAGTACTGTGTGCTGTAGAATGATACTCTTTTCGGCTTTGATTTGTGCTTCCCTCCTTCCACACATGCGTACCACTAGAATTATATCAGCGAGCCCTCAGCTGAATTCTGACAGGCTGGCAGTATGCCTCACGAAGCTGACGTCAGTGCACATGTCCCTGCACATAATGATGTCAGCAACAACTTAGATTAAAAAAAAAAAAAGAAAAAATCAAGAATTGAAGGGCCCACTCGGGAATTTGTGGCACCCCATTATTTTCCCCTCAAAACCAGTAAATACCTAGGAATGCAGTACAGGTGAGAGGCATGTATCCACCTGAGGAAAAAAATACCTATGCAAACACTTCCAAGAAAAAAAATCCTACACCTTCTGGACTTTGTAGCATACTTGGGAGCCATACATATGTTCTCCCAGTGTTCCCTTGTAAACAGCTTTTCCAGTCTCTCTTCCCAATCTTTTCTAACCTCTCCTGAACAATCCTTATAGCTATCATACAATATTAAATATTCACTACTCATTATACTTTTTAGCATCATTTTCCATTCTGGATTCAACTGAAAACTTTACCAGAGCAGGTCTTTAACTTAAGACTCCCTTATTCTGTTATCGTTGAATATGCCCTGAAATCAATCCCTGAAGAGAAGGCAGTCTCTAACCTACTGTCCAAACATCTTCTTGCCATCATCCAACTCTATTACCTTTTCCACTTTACTTATTTGCCCCCAGTACCTTGGCTCATTTGCCAGTAAATTCCTGCCCCTCTTGCCTATTTTCTGCACCCCTATCTGCAGTCATCCCTTTCAGCAAAATCTCCTTTCTCCATTCCACGTTGGCCTAGTTCTTAGAAATCACCCTGTATTTTATATTGCCAGATTCATCTGAAACAATGTGCTGGTAACTTGATGACTGTCATTATATGAAGTCATCGGCTTGGGAATCAGCTGTTTGCCCGATAGTTTTCTTCAGGCATGTAGGGCTAATCAAAGAACCAAATGAAGGAGACAAAGAATTTGAGTGTGGCCTCATTAATTTCCTTTAATTTATTCAGTTTGCCAAGAAATGACTGAATTTCCTAGGGTCGCTGCTTTGTTTAAGCCATTGTGGTGGAGGTGTGGAAGTCCCTGGTGGTCGTCACTGACTGTCCATATGAGAAGGGTTCTCATTGTGAACAACATCAGTAATTAAATGTGACTGCAAAAAAAGACAACGCAGAATAACGAGAGGAAGAAGGTTTGGACCGATTTTCACATTTAATACATAGTGCAGTCAGGAGCTTAAAATGAGTGGGAAGACCATTCTTATAAAAAAAAAAAAAAAAAGTTGGCGGATTGAAGCAAAGGCCTTTTTGGCTTTTGTGATCTCTTTGGAAAAGTCTTTATACAGAGACACTTGTTGACCACACAATAAAAAATGTCTCCCCTCTTTTGCTAATGACAAAATATCACGGTTGTTACATTTGTTGAGCAAACAAAAGATACATTCTTGAGAAGACGAATTTGAATCACTGCTTGGTCTCAAGAAAATATATGCAAACTCTACAATAATCAAGAACACAGTGGGTAAATTTAAGGCTTTTGTTAAGTATATCTCAAGAAATTCTTTTAAATTTCCTCATTCTGTTCCCTCCTGCAGGCCAACCAGGTCATGCTTTTCCTGTGGCCAATGTCCCTGAAAGGGATTAACTTCCCTTGTATGGACTGAATGGAATGACTGTGTAATTTCAGCAATGCAAACTTCTATCTGTGACTTTATCTGAGCACTTTCTGCATTAATATCTCTTGTACCTGATAAGACATATGCCAAAAGTACTGTGAGTTTGTCCAGTTCTGCACTAATTTGTACCACTTCCATAATGTACAGTCAGGACTGAGTTCAGCACTGCATTCCTTGTGTGCACACTACCTTCTGATAATTGTGAGGCTATTGTCTGATATAAATCTTCCTACTGTAGTGTGATATAAAGGAGACAAAGTCTATAAGCTGTTTGAGCCGCAAAAGACTTATAAAGCCAGTAAGGTGTCAGTGTTGTAAAAAATACCTGTCTACTCTGTAATAATTGGCTCAGCCCACCTGTTTGTTTTTGTCAAAGTTTATTTTCCTGAGAATTTTGGAACTTACGCTCTCCCTTATGACAGGAAAACATTGTATATGATATAGAGGATAAGATATCTTCAGAGACTATACAACCTAGAGCACTTTCTAATAAAGAGTGAAGACATTAGATATGTGAGCAAAATCATATCAAGATCATTTGCAGATATCCCATGGACCTCCACTGCAGGAGGTTTATGGAACTCAACAGTGAAAACTTTAGCTAGGCTGTGTCTTTCTTACAGTTTTTATTGAATAGTTTGTCTGTGTGACTGTTTTACCTTTTGGTTAGGATATTTTGTAGGCACCCTAATGTTTAAGGACATCAAGCTTGGTTTTAAAATCTGTGTTTCTAAAGTATAACCAAACAATCCACTCGTGCCTTATTAATGAGGTCAGAGGAAGGCTGAAATATAACATGTTTACAGCTAGTGTGGTTTGGCCTTAGCTTGAATATACCCATAAAAAATTAAAAAGTAAAATGTCATGAGCATTCAGAAGCCATGTAGTTGAAATGATGGTATGTGATTAAGAGATCATTTGCATATATCACACTGGCTTTCAATACAGGGGGTTTAAGGTATTAGAATGTGAAAACTTTGGCTTGGCAGGGGTTGTCTTGCAAATTGTATTGAATTGTTTGTTTATGTGACTATTTTACCCTTTCATTAAAAAAAAAAATATATATATATATATATATGTGTGTGTGTGTGTGTGTGTGTGTGTGTGTGTGTGTGTGTGTGTAGGTCTACTGCATCTATATGAATATGTATATGTACAGGTCTACCACATGTATATGAATGGGTCTACTTCACATAACCGAACGCTCAAATGTTCGAAATTCATATAGCCGAGACCATATGATCGAACATTTGAATGTTCAAAAATGTGAACTAGACCCATAAAAATAAAAAAGCACACATTAAACTTTGTATAGCAGGGGGTCTGCACCCCCCACACCCCCCTACTTAAATATACCAACTCCGAGATCACACTACAGCGAGGACAAGGGAAATCTCCCAGTCTTTGCTGTATGCGATTTCCCATTCAGAATGTCGGTATTTCAAAACTTCGAACATATGGTCTGCGATCATATGGGTTTCAAAGTTTTGAATTTTGGCATTCTGAAGGGGACTCATATACCTATATATATATATATATATATATATATATATATATATATATATATATATATATATATTTATATGTATATATATGTGTGTGTGTGTGTGTGTGTGTGTGTGTGTGTGTGTGTGTGTGTGTGTACAAGTCTACTACACATGTACTTTTTTATTGATATGGATCAAAAAAAAAAACAAGTATTGAATAGTTTGTCTGTGTGACAAGCATGATCTCCCATTTCTATGTAGTACTCCTAACAGCTGACCCACTCAACGCAGAATGTCCAAATTTTAGGCTCATATTTTTGGTTTGTTCCTCATAAAATTTGTTTTTTTCTGGCAAATCACTGGGACAATTTGAGGACTGAAGTCACTAAATAATGGCATACATTTGAGTTTCAGACTTCAAATCCTTCAGAAAATGTATGTTAAAACTAACCCTGTTACTCTAGCTACTTTCTAAGTTTATAAGAGCAATATTTAAAATATGTCTCTATTTTTGGGCTTTTGTTCCCCCATTTTATCAGGCTTTGTCCAGATTTCTTGTACTAAGAGGTTGAGTGGTATGACTGCATAGCCTTGTCAGAACCCGGAGTCTAACCCTAAAACTCCCTTCCCAATTCCCAACCCAATCTGAGTTCTTGTTCCCTTAGCCTAAAACTGCACTCCTCCTACCCAAAGTCCGTTATTGCCTAAACCTAACATTCCAGCACTCCTCCCTAGTCTTAAACTCCTTAATCAGTCCTTAACCCTAAAACTCCTATCCATCTCCCTATGCCTATAGCACCCTTCTTGTTCCCTAGACCTAAAATTCCCCTCCTACTCCCTAATCCAAAATCTCCCTCCCATTTCCTACCCATGACTGCCACACGTACCTCACTCAAGCTTGAGTAATGTGTTTGGGTAAAGTGCAGCAACTGCATCACCAAACTCATATTCAACCTTGTGTTCGAGCAACAGCATACATGAGCTACAGGGTACTTCCATGCCTGGCTTCAAAACAGGGGTTCTCAACAGCTTGGGACTTGAATTCTTGTGGTGGAGCTTATACACACACACACACACACACACACACACACACACACACACACATATATATATATATATATATATATATATATATATATATATATATATATGTATATTGCACCATATAAATGATCAATTTTATTTTATTATTTTTAGATTTTTGTGCATACCGTGTTGTATCATTTTACATGGGTGTATACATCTCTATGTACTGATTAAATCTTAAATTTGTAACATTTCTGAATTTTACCTCATCAGAATTGTCCCATAACTGATCAGTTTATTATACTGTTTAACATTAAGTAAATTATATAAAAAATAATATATAATTATTTACTTATCAGGGTTTTGGTGGTAAACCAGCTGGGTCTGTGTCTCTTTTTTAGTTTAGATATAGGGAGACATTTTCTAAACTTACATTCATAGGATACAACAAAATTCTAAAGTTACATTCATAGAATA
This sequence comes from Protopterus annectens, assembly GCF_019279795.1. Taxonomy (NCBI): domain Eukaryota; kingdom Metazoa; phylum Chordata; order Ceratodontiformes; family Protopteridae; genus Protopterus; species Protopterus annectens. The sequence continues at coordinate 1,763,626,193 of NC_056743.1, forward strand.
CAAGGTTCTAAAGTTACATTCATAGAATACAACAAGGTTCTAAACTTACATTCATAGAATACAACAAGGTTCTAAAGTTACATTCATAGAATACATTAAGGTACTAAACTTACATTCATGGAATACAACAAGATTCTAAAGTTACATTCATAGAATACAACAAGGTTCTAAACTTACATTCATAGAATACAACACAGCCACTTTTTTCACAGGACCACCTTTAGTTTATCAATAAGGTACAATCTGATGTATGCATTAGATGCCTCTGTGCATGAAATTAGAACTACACTCAAAAGCAAAACAAGACTCTTATTAGATTTTACACCACATTTTCATCTCTTCTATTGTAAATTCAATTTTCATAATATATGTCTTAAACTGAGACAGGACTGCCGTTACCAGTTTGTTTTTCTGTTTTTCCAATACTGGTGATCTACTCAGATTTCACATCTGTAAACAATTTCTGGTCTAGGCATGTGAAATTTAAATTAAATTAGCATTGACATGTATAGAAAGCTGTATGTGACTTTTGTTCATGTTCTGTTAAGTTTGTGATACAATGACAAAAGCTCAAACCAATGTATCCATGACAAGTTCATAAAGATGTATTTAAATAAGTGAATTCTGAATTGCTGCTTATACTCATTTTTATATGCTTGCTTTTGCTGACACAGTTAACTGCTTCCCCATTCTCATAGGTCTTGGTAATTTGAAGTATTTTTCAGCATCCAGGCAAACCTTTTAAAATGAAATATTTAGACTCACGTCTGTATATGTTTAATCAATTTTCTGTAGTAATGCAATGTTTGTGAGCAAGAACACGCATGATGAATAATTTATCAGCCTGGGTCCTACACGCTAAATCAAAATCAACACTTCACATTCTCTTGGTGTAAATTTTATCCTCCAGACCTGCATTCACTCCTGTCTGCCTGATGCAGATGTTTGAGCCTTCCCAGGCGACTGCAGCATTTTATGGCCAGACTGGAAGATTTATAGTTTCCCATTCAATAATTGAGATACGCAACAAAATAACAGTCATATAGCTAGAAAATCATTTTGTACATTTTATTTAAAAATGATAAATAGTGTAGTATTCATACTAAATTGTTTCTAAAAATATAAACCTCAGTCTACAAATCCAATCACTGCAACTGCAGTGTTTGAATAAATTATCAACTTCCATTTTACTGTCTGATTGTAGACAAATTCTAGTGATTTTTTATTAATTATATGTTTTATAGGTTTTATAGATGTTCTGCTACTTTTGGAAGATATATGATATTACAATGCAGTATATTTAAATGCACATATGACCACTAATCCCTGACTTTTGTAAGTGGTGAATCACAGGTCAGGTTGAACAGTGACTATTGTCCAAGAGCAAAAGCAACACTTCATTTCATCTTGTATTTACCATCAGTTGCATTAATGAATGTTGTCATTTCTAAAATAGTTTGATCAAGGAATAATATACAATGTAATAATGCATTCTCTGGGTTACTGAGTGGTGACTTGAAACAAAAGCAACAGATTGACCAACAGGTTATAGTTCGTACAAATATAGTTGTGTGGGCACATTGTCCTCCTCCTCCTCATCATCATCATCAACCCCCTTTTCCCCATGTTTACACGGGGTTCGGATTAGTTGTGTGTGCACAATGTCCTCTTCATCATCATCATCATCATCATCCACCCCCTTTTCCCCATGTTTACACGTGCTTGGGATTAGTTGTGTGTGCACAATGTCCTCCTCCTCCTCATTATCATCATCAACCCCCTTTTCCCCATGTTTACACGGGGTTGGGATTAGTTGTGTGTGCACAATGTCCTCCTCCTTATCATCATCATCAGCCCCCTTTTCCCCATGTTTACATGGGGTTGGGATGTCACATCAACAGTAGTCAATGCAACCAAATCACCTAGAGCCTAATTATTCACGGATACTTTTCATCATGAGCACTTTGTTACTTAACTGACACAACCAGCTGCACTTGGGCATTATTGAGATGAGTGCCAAGGTGTGTTTTACTCATTAAGGTATTTTTTCTAAGCTTTTGTTTGCCTTCAGATGCAGGCGATTTCTGTTCTAATCTGCTGAAAATTACATTACTCAAATTGCTTATACTATATGGGATAGGTGTCTACAAAGATGGAGATATCAAGCACCAAGTTCTTCTGTTTGATAGTTTTCGCTTGTTTGTTTTATAGTAGATTTTCTTTCCCCACCTAGTTATATCTGCTAGCCATTAATATACTAACAAAAGAAATACCTCTTTAAGATGTGAATGAAGTTGAACCGTTTTGTGAAATGCTTTTGTGTAAAGATAGCGTGCCGTTCTGGTTATGAAGTTTTTCTCTTAAACACATTTCTATATTTGTCCATCTGAGTATTAATATAACTTGTTTGATTCACTGTGCCTCATTCAGTACAGTTAAACTGCACAAGCCCTGGCCTTGCCTAAGAATATCATAAACATATCATTCAACAACTTAATACAAAATAATAAATTACAAAAAGCAGTTGTACTGTGTATACAAAAAAATCTTTTATCTAACTGGCACCTCAGCAGTCAACTTTACAAGTAATAGTAAAACATTGAAAAACACATAATAAAAACTTACATAAAAGTGCAACAATATAAACTGCAATAAAACAAATAAAAAAAGGTAAAAGAAAAAAATCACCAAAAATCAATGAAATCAAACTGGAAGTATTATTAAATGCTTATGCCATTGTCATTGAATTATTTCTATGCAAGCTCAGCATTACAGTATAATGTATACTATTAAATTACGACCATTGAGAGCTTTAACAACTTCAAACACACCCTAAAAAAATGTGTTCTATGTCATCAGACCTGCCCCTGCTTTTTACCTAACAGGTGAACTCCATTCGCTCTCTAGGGACTTTCCTTTCTATAAATAAAACAGGAATTTTATCTACTAATCACTAGCATATTGGATTAACAGATTTTACATATTTCTACACCCTTAACTTTCCCATCCTTCTAAGAATCTACTTGCATCTAATGTTCTGATCCTCACTCTTTACTTTACTCCTACCTGATGTATATAAAAAAAGCGTTTGCAACCTAGCACTTTAATTTAGTACAAGCTTTATTATTTTATCTACCTCTTTGTACTTATTTTGTATTTATTCTTGCATCTACCTCTTTCTACTTATTTAGTATTCAATTATTATTAATGCGTGCTTTAATACTTGTTTTTATCTTGTTCATGTAAATTGTCTTAACTTTCATGTATCATTCAGAGCTTTTCTCCCTGGGCCTCCGCTGAAAATTGGTTCCTGACCCAGTCAGTCTTTCTCGGTAAACAAATGTTAAATAAATAAATTAATTAAATTAAACAAAGGAACCATATAGCCTCCGTATTCGTTATTATAATTTTGATATCTACACCCAATCTGATATGCATATGTACCTGAAATAAAATAATATCCTCAATCTACCATTTTTATTATGGTGACGGATAAAATGTAAAGTGCTTTCTTTTGTTGTTCCCCCTTCCTTTTTTAATTTCTCCAAATCTTTTGGGTTTCTTATACCATGACAAGAATGGACCCCATTCCTAAATCAAAATATGATTAAAGTTCATGAAATTAGTATTGTTTCAATCTTTGATGTCAGCCAGAAGTGCTCTTTGCAGCACGCGCAATGTGCCCTGTAATGGCTCATGCAATTCGTACGGACTTATATGTATTGTAACATATCTTTTTATAACACCCATTGCTCCTACTACTACTATTGTAACTGACCGGGTATCTTTCTTCCACATTGCTCTTGATTCTGCCTGCAAATCCTGATATTTTATGATTTTGTGTCGCTCTGTATGCAAGACACTTTAGTCAGTGGGTGTGATGATTTCAGTGATCAAAGCTACTTTTGTCTTCTTTTCATGAACCACTAGATCTGGTTTTCTGGCATCTGTCTTTTGAATTGCTGGTAATGGGTGATCCCATGTGATGTAACCTTCATCATTTTCTATGATGCTTTGTGGCAAATGTTTCCAGTGTTTATCAGCCACTTCAGTACCATAATGTTTCCACAATCTCTTGTGAAACAGTCTTGTCATATTCTTATGCCTTTCAGTATACAGTCCTTCTGCCACTAGTATGTCACAACCAGCAACAAGGTGTGCAACTGTTTCCAGTTCTGTTTTACAAAACCTACATTTGTCTGTTTCTCCCACATGTTCAATGGACTTTGTAAACCAACATATATGTAGTCCACTCTTTTGGGCCACCTATTCTCCTTAACCATTCCTGCAGTCGATCCTGATCAACATGAAGTTGTTCCAAGAGTTTTCTGTACTTGAAACTATATTTATGCATTTTCCACATTTTTTGCCTTCTCATCTGGTGCTTCACCTTATATTCTTTCTTTTGTTTTTTGGCACATTCAGTTGCTGCCTGATTTTTATCTACTTCTGGTTTGATTTCCATTCCTGCTTGATGCAGATATCCTTCTGCTAGACTAATCAAGGAAGTCATCTTAGATTTATTCTCCTCATGTTTCAAAATTTTCACAACGTTTGGGTCTTGTGCAGTCCCATGATTGCAGATCTATACATATAATCAATTTCAAGAAGGTCCATCCCTCCTTTGGAACAGGGAACATATAATCGTGGTATGCACTGATTTTTATAAATCATTTGGTGAGCATGAAGCATCCTTCTTGTTTTCCTGTCTAATCTATCCAAGATGTTTTGGGGCCAGTCAATTACTCCAAAACTATAAGTTAGGACAGTAAGAGCAAATTGATTTATAGCTTGAATTTTGTTCCTAAACGTCAACGCTGTTTTCAGGATTAATTTAAGTCTTCTAAAGTATTCCTTTCTATGTTTTATTTGCATTTGTTCATGTTGATCCTTCATCAGTTCCCAAATATTTATACACCCCCTCTTGCTCAAGTTCTTTTATATCACATTCTTGTCCCAAACTGATGTTTTCTTGGTGCTGCAGTATTCCTACTTTAAAGGTTGCTTTTTTCACATTTATCAACGCCAAATGACATTCTAATATCATCTGAAAAAGTTTTGACAACCTGCAGCTGTGCTTTCAGTTCCTCATCTGATGAGCTTTATAGTTTTAAATCATCAACAAAGAGACGATGAGAAGTCTTTACAGTTTGTTGTTTTCTAGGAGCCAAATTATAGCCATGGCCTAAGCTGTTAAGTAGACCGCTTAATGGGTGAAGGGCAAGGCAGAATAGCAGCAGTGACAGAGAGTCACTCTGGAATATCCCCCTTTTAATTTTTATCCCTGGAATAATAATTTGTCCTTTATCTTGGCTTAATTGCAAAGTGGTCTGCCACTGTTACATGGTCACTGTAATGTGGTCAATCAGTGTAGGGTGTATTTTATACATTTTAAGCACTCTTTTATCCATGAATGTGGGATACTATCAAATACTTTTCTATAGACAATCCATGCCATACTTAAATTCTTCCCCTTTTTACACTTCTTCACTATGACTTTATTTAATAATAATTCAGCCTTTGTTCCATATGACTTTCTTTTATTGCCCTTTTATTCTACTGCCATAATTGATTTTTCTTGTCAATTACTATAAACTGTCAGCATCACTTCCATTGTATAGTGTATACGTTGTCGGAAGACAAGTTATTAGTCTATAATTTTAGGGTAGCTTGCAGGTTCACTCTTAAGTAGGAGCATTGTTTTTCCAGTTTTTAGCTGGGTTGGTGTCTGTTCAGGGTGTGCATATAAATCGTTCTTACTCATGGTTAATTCTGCGTGCAAAGATGTTAATACTTTTAACCAGAAGTTAGGTACTCCATCTGGGCCTGGCATTTTCCAGTTAGAGGCTTTTCTTAACTTTGTTTCAATCTTTCTGGCTGTTACTTCATCCCATTTCATATCCTGTACCTTTTGAACTTCTTATTCTTTCTTTCACTTTTTCTATCTATTTAGCATTTTTGTTACGTTCCACTGGATCTTCATAAACACTTCTCCAGACTGTATCTATTTCTTTTTTTGCTGGTCTCTCAGTTCTTTTTGCCTTGTTTCCCAGTTCTCTATAAAACTTTTTTGGATCATCAATAAATTGCTTATTTTGTGCTTTTCCTTTATATTTATATGCCTATCTTCTAAGTTTTTCTGCCTCTGTTGAGATTTTTAGTTTGTTATTTGTGATAGTGCATGATAGATCCTGATTTGTTCTAATACTGCTCATTGCTTTTATCACGTCTATCTTTCTGAGTATTTTTGTTAATCTGTTCCCTCTTCTCTACTCTTCTAACAGTGACACTTCTTGTCTTGCTTATAGTTTTCCCGGTTCGATACATCCATGACGGCATTTGATTTCTCCCCATCCTTTCCCTCACTATCCTGTGTTCTTGTGGTACAACTTTATCAGTTATTAATTTAGCTGCACAGTAATATATCCTGTTTACTTTTGTTATATCGTATGGATCTCTATGGACAGTCCAAATTACTGTGTTCATTTGTTTTATCAAACTTCTGACTTTTTGGGTTTTATTAACCTTCTGCAGTCTATTCAGGTTCATAGGTTCATACTAGGCTATCTGCCCTAGGGCATTTATAAGCCTAGCCAGAGTGTGTTTAGCTTTCGTCACCCATTTTAAATTAATTTGGCTATGCCCTTTTTCGAGGTTAGTATACTGTGCCTCTGTCTAACAGTGACACAGAAGTGATACCCGGGGTAAACCTACGATCTCCCATCCGCTCATCAAGATTCCTCTTGAAGAGAGTCAATGAGGGACTCTGCCTAACCTGGACTGGGATTTTATTCCAGAGTGAAGGGAGCCTCTGGGTTATGAATCTGTCCCTCCAGCATGTCCTATTTATTTCAGTGCTGAGGTTCAAGTCTCTCGAGCGTAGCTCGATGGGATTTAGATTTTCTGAGGTGCAGCATGTCCATTAATTCCGGGTTGGACATGGCTTTATACATCAGGCACAGATCACCTCTGAGCAGGCGGTATGCCACTGAGTAGAGCTGGAGTTTCTTTAACCGGGCAGCATATGGCATCTGTTTGAGCCCTTTGATCCTCTTGGTGAGGTACTTTTGGGGTCTTTCCAGTTGCTGCAAGTGTCTGGTAAGGTACATCCCAAAAGGGCATTGTACTCAATTATGGGCCTGATGAGGGATGAGTAAAGAGGCACGATGACCTCCCCTGATCTAGATGTGAATCCCTTCATGATTAGGTGGGCTATATAAAATGTTTTTCTAACCACTTTGGCCACGTGGTTGTCAAATGAGAGATTGCTATCAACTTGGGTCCCCAGGTCCCTAATTACTTCTTCTGTACTTAATGGATTACCACCTATGTGGTAATTTGTGAGCACTTTGTTTTTGCCAAAGGGGATGACTATACACTTTTTGGTGCTTAGCTTGAGGCCATGGCTCTGGCACCAGTTGTCTGTTTCTATGAGGCCCTTTTGGAGGATGCTTGTGTCAGCTGGAGAGTCGAATATGGTGCCCAGTTTGCAGTTATCTGCGAACTTGGTCAGCCACAGTCCTTCCGTGTTGGCCTGTACCTCCGAGAAATATATTACGAACAAGACAGGTCCCAGGACTGAGCCTTGTGGGACGCCACTTGTAACTGGTTTGGAGTCTGACATGGCTCCAGCAATTCTAACCATGTGGGTTCTGTCCTTGAGCCAGTTTGCAACCCATCTAATGACATAGGGGTTTATATTTAAGCTGGTGAGCTTATCTATAATGCCCAAGTGGGGTATTGTATCGAAGGCTTTTGCGAGGTCCAGGTAGGCTGTGTGGACCACCTTCCCCTCGTCAATGGCCTTGGTGACTGTTTCAAAGAAATCGACCAGGTTTAATAGGCAGGATCTGCCCTTAACAAAGCCGAACTGGGTATGATCCAGTGTCTGTAGGTCCCCAATATCTTTATTTATGAGGTCCATGATGATCCTTTCCATAGCTTTGCAGACCAAGCTAGTCAGGCTTATGGGGTGATAGTTTCCAGGATCCGTTGAGGCACCACCTTTGTGGAGAGGGACCACTGTTGCTGTACGCCACTCTTTGGGTACATATCCTGTAGTAAGACTGAGATTGAACAGTAGTTTTATGTTTGGGTTTAGCTTTTCTTGGAGTTCATGTAGGACGCAGCCCAGGACACCGTCTGGTCCCATTGATGCTGTGTTTTTTGCTTTGAAGAGGGCAGCTCTTACCTGAGCATCTGAGATGTCAGGGGGCTGCACTCTGCTGGGATAGATATTTGCCCTTTTGGTGGGGAGGGGGGGGAGAAGTTTGCGCTGAACCTGTCAGCTAGGATGTTGGCAGTGTCTGTGGGTTCGGTGTATTTTTTGTCATTTTGGACTAATTCTGAGCATATCTGGGAATTCCCACCCAGGTTCCTAACATAACTATAGAAAGCCTTGTGATTATCCTTAGCGTCCTGTGCAATTTTTCTCACGAAGCTGGCCTTAGACGATTTTATGAGTGCCCATAGTTTTTTGCTAATACTGATCAGAAATGCCTTCCCTTTTTGGGATTTTGCTCTATCATGTAGTAGCTTCCTCCATCTATTGTATAGTTTGTTTATGGCTGGGGTCCACCAGACAGGACGTCTGCCTTTGGAGGATTGGGTCTTGGTTTTATTTGGGATTGCATGATCCATGCATTCCTGAAAGTGTTCATAGAATGCGTTTATAAAGAATTCTGCGGTCTGGGCTGTATTTTCCACAGGCCCGGGGGCTTTGAAGGATTCCACCTCGGTTTTGAAGAGTGTGAAATTTGCTTTAGAGAAGTTTTTCACTGTGGTTTTCTGGGCAGGGGGTGGGGTCGGGATGTGAATATCCAGTGAGATTAGTTTGTGGTCTGATCTTACCAGTGAGGGATACACTTCTGGTCTGGAACATAGAGTCCCCATGTTGGTGATGATCAGGTCCAGTATGTTTTCCCCTCTTGTGGGAGTGGTAACAAGTTGTTCCATAGCATTTGAGTTTATAAATTCTAGGAACCTTTGGGCTAGGGTGTTGGAGCTAGAGTAATGCTCCCAGTCTATATTTGGGTAGTTGAAGTCGCCCAATATAATGGTGTTTGGAGAGACCTTCATATTTTCCAGTGTTCTCAGGAAGGCCGAGTGGGGTTCATGGGTTTGGGAGGGTGGTCTGTAGCAGGCTATAAACTGGAAGACAGTTTTACCCAATGTTAGTTGCACATGGATAGTCTCTGATGCTTCGTGCTGTGCCACCAACCTGGAGGTGTGGGTATCTTTGACGAATATCGATACTCCCCCTCCTTTTGTGGTTCGGTCCAAGTTTTGGGGCTGAAAAGCATGGTATGAGGTATAACCTGGTAGTGCTGGGGTGCTCTAGGGAGCCTTGAACCAGGTTTCTGTTACTGCACAGATATCAATGTTCTCCATGCTAAGGAGAGTTTTGAGTGCGTGCATCTTGACGTTTAGACTTCTGGCATTGAGTAGCATTGCTCTTAGTTTCTTATCCCTTGTGATACCTATGGAGGTGGGTTTGTCTTTTGAGCCTTGCCTAAAAAAGGCACTATGGGGGTAGCAAGAGCCTTTGCCAATATCCGAAAGCCCAGGGGTGACAGGTGCAAGCCGTCCCTAGCGAAGCTTATGGCTTGTCGAGCATGTCATCCCAGGCTGACAGGCATTGGATCCCCTTTGAATGACACCAATACTTAAGCCAATTGTTGAAATTGATCATCTTGTCTTCATATTGTGGCATCATTCTTGGTGTGGGTAAGATGCTACTCAAGGTCAGGGTCATACCGGCCTAGACTACATGCTCAGAGAACTCCTCTATGTCTCTTTTCATGTAGTCCAGGGAGGTACGTCTCAGGTCATTCACACCAGCATGGACAATGACTGAGTCATATTTGTACTTGCCTTGGAGTGACCTGAGTGCTTGTGTTATGTGGCAGATCCTAGCGCCCGACAGGCAGCTCACCGTGACCTTCTCCTTGTTCAGCCTGGTGAGCGGGACATCAGTGTGCCTGATGATAGAGTCACCTATTACAAGTGTATCAGATGTGTTGTTTAGCCTTAAGGGCTGTGACTGTTCAGCACACTGGCTTTGTGAGCTATGTGTTGCACGTGTTTTGTTTTGGGGTAGCGGTTGCTTGAGTGTCTGCTTTGGAGGTCTCTGCTGCTTAGGTAGTGTTAGAAAAATGTGTATTTGAATACATGAGAAATGCTAGTTTAAAAGCAAAGTAGTATATAATGCATTTTATTCTATTAATCATATAGTAGTAAAATTAATTCATGTCTAAATGTGAAGTAGTTTTGAAACTGCAGTGTGGCTTGAAGCAAGGCTGATCTCTGACCCTGGCAGAATGCTAGCTTAGCAAGTTTTAATGTTTATGCTTTTCACAAGTGATTATCTGCTGGGTCAGGAAATTAAATGTGTGAAATAATGAAATCTTCTGCTCTTTCCTGTTGGAATGATCTGGCCTTGTATATGTGTTACTTAGATAGCACGCAGCTGTGTGAGAAAGTGTAACAGAACAAAGACATGCATTAAAAGACTGAAGCTGCTATTGTATTCGAACTGATATGAAACCTTGAATAAATAACTTTACAGAAAGACATTATGACTGACCAGCTGGATAGCAAGGCCGTATTGTATCTAAAGGAAAAGTTTTTTTAAATGTACAGCATCAGCAGACTTAATGAATGAAGAATTGTAAGCTAAAGTGATGTAGATGCCCTGTGACATATCACGTCAGAAAGGTGGGCATAGCTAAATGTTAAACCTATATAAAATTGTGTGTTTCCTGTTTCGTGTCAGACAAAATTCTGTACTTGTACGTTTTTTGCCTCCTGGTGTACACTAGTAAACTTTTGAATCTGATCCTCCTGTGTATTGAATTCTTAATTTTATTTAACAGTTTGGTCCTTTTGAGACGGAATTCCCTTCATAAGCTGCAGATCAGAGCGTATCGGTGGTCGAATACTGCGCAGGAGAAGTTACCGAAATGGTTCTTCTTGAGTGAAAAGACCTCCGACTGAATTGTCGTATGTAAAGAGGCTGGCCACTTTCTGATCTGTGGCCGAAAAGCGGAACTTGAATGATTTTCAATACCGGAGGCTCAGGTAGGAAGATTTTGCCTTTTTTCTGTTTTAGATCAGGGACTAGGTTACAGTATATTGTTGTCAAGATTTGTTTTGCAGATCAGGGACAAAAGGAAGTACTGTATATTTGGTCATAGATCAGGGTAACAGAATAAGGTAGACAGTTATTCTAGATAAACTGTAAACAGGAACTAAGAACTTGATATCATGTGATAAAAAAGGGTTACGTAACATTTTCTTTGACATGGGTAATCAGTGCACTAAAACCTCGCGAGATCCACCCCTAACCGAAGCTGCAAAATACATGCAATTACAACGTTCTGATAACGTTAGGTGTTATACGAAATGGGTTAATAAATATGAATTTGATGGTAAACTAGATAAACCTTCACTAGTTAAACTCCTTAAACAGCTTAAATCTGATGCAGGAGGTCAGGCAAAAAAGCAACGCTAACTAGACATTCCTCAAGCACACAGGTGGATTGAGGAAGCAAATTGTAGAGAACAGAAGCTTAAAAATTCAAAAACATTATTTTTAGACAAAGAGGATAATAACTTGGTAATAGCGACAGCTCCTCCTCCTCCCTTACCCCCTCCCTTACCCTTTTCAGGATATGAAGCGAGTGGACAGGCTGGTCCACCTCTGCGTTATCCTGAAGTTTCAGTAAGACCACAACCATTTGTTAGAGATCCTATTGAGACTAGGTCCCGCACACGTAAAACACATAGGGACACAGAATCATACCAAATAGAGAGAAATCTACAGGATGAGAGTGAGGAAGAAATATGCCCACTTATAGAAGTTCCAAATCCTCAGGCAGGACAGGAAGGGCAAGACCCAACACTCTTAGTATATAGACCATGGACACCGGAGGACATCCGGAAGGCTATTGAGGGAATCCCCCATCCGAAAGTTAATTTTACAAAATTTTTAGAAGATTTACAAGGCATGAGGTTAAGTTACCACTTGAATGGGGAAGAAGTAGAAAAAGTAGTAAGACAAATTATAGGTCCAGATTGGTACATGATTTGTGGCACCTGGAATCCTCGTAATGCAGAGCTTAGACCACTCCCACATAGTGACGCAGAGTTAGACAACAGAGTGAAAGGTCTGACAGACCGAATCTCTGAGAAATAGAAACCTAGAGCAGACTGGACTTGCATTAATCAATGCATACAACAGGAAAATGAGACAATAGATGGATATTATGCTAGATTATTGGAATGTTTTAATAATCATAGCAGTATGTCGGTTCCTGAGAACCAAACGAATGATTCCCCGTATGAACAACAATTAAAAAATGGATTTTTGAAGGGTTGCATTGCACCTATTAGTAGCTTCATTACGAAGCATATGATAGATCATTGAACAGGGAGGCTACAAGCCTTACACGAATACGCTAGACATGCTGAGAGACATTTTAATAGTAAAAAGAAAAAGAAGGCACAAGTCTTCACTGCTGAAGACGGAGCTGAAGTATTTGTATTACAGTCAGGTAAAAAGGGCAAGAAGAATGCCCAGGGAAACAAACAGTCTGATAAACGATCAGAAGATTTTGAAGAGAGGAAAAAGAGAGGTGAATGCTTCAAATGTGGGAAAAAAGGACATCTAGCAAGGGATTGTAGGCAAAACAAAAAGGTAATTACAGAAGATAAGGGAGATGAGGACTGACTATATGATAGTGAGGATATGTCAAGTGAAAGTCAGAAATCATCAGGAAAAGTTAAGAAACAAAAAGCAAATGTAAATGTGAGGTTTCAGCCAGCAACTTGTAGTTTATTGGTCGTTTTGGGCCAGTTCCTAGCTTCTTTCAGCCCCCTGATATAAAAAACACTAAGCATACGTTTTTGGCTTGTACCTACTCAGCACAAGATCCTCGTGGTGGCCAGCAGAGTAATCCAAGCTTCAGAGAGCTGAAAAAGCGACTTTACCTGATATAAGTATTTTTTTGTGGCTTTCCACTTCTATTTATCTTGCTACTGTATTTTCGCCTGTTTGCTGATACATTGCTACTGTTTTATTCTGCATTTATTCTGATATTGCACTTGTTTCTCAGTTTGTTACTTTAAATATCTGTAACTGTTGCAAATTGTTTGTGTGGGCTGTGATAGCCGATTTATAGCATTTATAAGTGTTTACTGTATCTGTTCTGCTTGTCTCTTTGAAAAAAAAGAAAAAACCAAAAAAATATCTCTTGTTTTCCCGCCTTGCTAAGCTAGATTAGTCCAGTTTCAGAGCTTGCTGATCCCTGGACTTTGTTTGCAGTTCCTGTTACTGATTCCTTACCTAATTTGGAAAGGAGGAAGTTCCTTTGCTATCCAGTGGGAGTGGGAAGCATTGAGCTGCCTGTTGGTCCAGTTTTGTGAGGTTTCAGCCAGCAACTTGTAGTTTATTGGTCGTTTTGGGCCAGTTCCTAGCTTCTTTCAGCCCTCTGATATAAAAAGCAAGCTTTTTGGCGTTTTGTACCTACTCAGCACAAGATCCTCGTGGTGGCCAGCAGAGTAATCCAAGCTTCAGAGAGCTGAAAAAGCGACTTTACCTGATATAAGTATTTTTTGTGGCTTTCCACTTCTATTTATCTTGCTACTGTATTTTCGCCTGTTTGCTGATACATTGCTACTGTTTTATTCTGCATTTATTCTGATATTGCACTTGTTTCTCAGTTTGTTACTTTAAATATCTGTAACTGTTGCAAATTGTTTGTGTGGGCTGTGATAGCGATTTATAGCATTTATAAGTGTTTACTGTATCTGTTCTGCTTGTCTCTTTGAAAAAAGAAAAAACCAAAAAATATCTCTTGTTTTCCGCCTTGCTAAGCTAGATTAGTCCAGTTTCAGAGCTTGCTGATCCCTGGACTTTGTTTGCAGTTCCTGTTACTGATTCTTTACCTAATTTGGAAAGGAGGAAGTTCCTTTGCTATCCAGTGGGAGTGGGAAGCATTGAGCTGCCTGTTGGTCCAGTTTTGTGAGGTTTCAGCCAGCAACTTGTAGTTTATTGGTCGTTTTGGGCCAGTTCAAGCTCCTTTCAGCCCCCTGATATAAAAAACAGCAGCGTTTTTGGCTTGTACCTACTCAGCACAAGATCCTCGTGGTGGCCAGCAGAGTAATCCAAGCTTCAGAGAGCTGAAAAAGCGACTTTACCTGATATAAGTAATTTTGTGGCTTTCCACTTCTATTTATCTTGCTACTGTATTTTCGCCTGTTTGCTGATACATTGCTACTGTTTTATTCTGCATTTATTCTGATATTGCACTTGTTTCTCAGTTTGTTACTTTAAATATCTGTAACTGTTGCAAATTGTTTGTGTGGGCTGTGATAGCCGATTTATAGCATTTATAAGTGTTTACTGTATCTGTTCTGCTTGTCTCTTTGAAAAAAGAAAAACCAAAAATATCTCTTGTTTTCCCGCCTTGCTAAGCTAGATTAGTCCAGTTTCAGAGCTTGCTGATCCCTGGACTTTGTTTGCAGTTCCTGTTACTGATTCCTTACCTAATTTGGAAAGGAGGAAGTTCCTTTGCTATCCAGTGGGAGTGGGAAGCATTGAGCTGCCTGTTGGTCCAGTTTTGTGAGGTTTCAGCCAGCAACTTGTAGTTTATTGGTCGTTTTGGGCCAGTTCTAGCTTCTTTCAGCCCCTGATATAAAAAGCTAAGCTAGCGTTTGAATTTAATTGATGATGCATATGAGTTTCTTGTGAGCTGCTACTGTTGCACACTAGGGCAGCCGCCGGTTAAGCAGATTTAAACTATTAGGGCTACCTAAATTACACTCTTCAAATTTTCCCTTAAAACTACCTTCCTCAAACTATACTACTGATCTAATCAGCGTATCCTATAACTAAAAAGATCATCTCTACTTGACTCCAAGTAGACTATTCTCTATCTGTTAAACCCAGCACTTGCTCATACAGTACTTATTACCTTGATCGGCACTCTTGTCATAGATAGTACCCCAAAGGCAAACCCCATTTCTGTCACCCACGCCCCGGAATCTTTTCAAAGTTTTTGTCTATTCCTTCTAGCATGTCGACGGATCAGTTGCTAGTGTCCTCTCCTGCTCAGCTGGTGAACCTGGGAATTTTGAGGCAATGTTACAATTGCCTCATGTACCTGAACAACCCTCTCCTCCTCCCACAAAACACAAATACATGAGAGATGCAACTATACGGCCAAACTGGAGGCTGAGCTCTCTCAACATAGGACTGGCAAGACCAGTCAGGAGGAGAAGGTTACCACACACACTATAGACCCAGTCTCACATAGTACCATCACAACCTCAAATCATACACATAAACACACAAAGACATACTGGAGGCTCTGAACAAAATCTACCAAAACAGCAGAGGCCACCTAAGCAGACACCCAAACAACCACCACCTCAGAACACAGCACCTGCAACACATAGACCTCACAGTCAGAGTGTCAAACAGTCACAGCCCTTAAGGCCAAACACAATGCCAGACACACTAGTCATTGGTGACTCCATAGTCAGACACACTGACGTCCGCTCACCAGACTGAGTAAGGAGAAGGTCACAGTAAGCTGCCTGTCGGGCGCTAGAATCCGCCACATAGCACTCAGGTCTCTCAACAGCAGGTACAAATATGACTCAGTCATTGTCCATGCTGGTGTGAGCGACCTGAGGCGTACCTCCTTGGACTACATGAAAAGAGACATTGAGGAGCTCTCTGATTATGTAGCCCAGGCAGGTATGACCCTGACCTTGAGCAGTATCCTACCTTCACCAAGAATGATGCCACAATACAGAGATAAGATGATCAGCTTTAACAATTGGCTTAACCACTGGTGTCATTCAAAGGGGATCCAGTGTCTGTCTGCCTGGGATGACATGCTGGACAAGCCACGCTGCTAAGGGACGGCTTGCACCTGTCACCCTGGGATTCGGATATTGGCAAAGGCTCTTGCCACCCCATAGTGCCTTTTTAGGCAAGGCTCAAATTCTAAACCTACCACCCTAGAACACAAAAAGGAAAAACTAAGGGTAATGCTGCTCAATGCCAGAAGTCTAAATCTCAAAATGCACGCACTTTCGAGGCCCTTCTCAATATGGAGAACATCGATGTCTGTGCTGTGACAGAAACCTGGTTCAAGGCTCCTGAGAGCACCCCAGCACTATCAGGTTTTACCTCATATCATGTTCCGGCCCCAAAATCCGGACAATACCAAGAAAGGAGGGTATCCATATTCATCAAGGACACCCACACCTCAAGACTGGTGGAAGCATACGATGCATCGGAGACCATCCAGGTGCAATTAACCATAGGCAAGACTGCTCTGCAAATTGTAGCATGTTACAGGCCACCTTCACAAACTCAGGAACCTCACATGGCTTTCCTGAAAACACTAGAGGGATAAATGTATCACCAAACACCATCATACTAGGTGACTTCAATTACCCTAATATAGACTGGGAACACTACTCAAGCCCAAACACCCTAGCCCAAAAGTTCCTGGAATTCATAAACTCAAATGCCATGGAACAACTAGTCACCATCCCACAAGAGGAGATAACATACTTGATCTCATCATCACGAACATGGGAGCACAATGTTCAACACGAAGTATACCCCTCACTGGTGAGATCAGACCACAAACTAATCTCGCTGGAGGTCCTCATCCCACCCCACCTGAAATAAAAAGACCACAGTAAAACTTCGAAGCCGACTTCACACTTCTAAAGACTAGTGTGGTCTCCTTTAAGGCCCCGGGCGGAAAACAGTACTCAAGCCGCTGAATCACTCACAAATGCCTTCTACCAGCACCTGCAGGACTGCATGGATAAGGCAATCCCAAGCAAAACAAAGACTCTCTGTACCAAAGGCAAGCGTCCACTCTGGTGGACCCCAGCCATAAACAAACTCTACAACAAAAGGAGAAAGCTACTACAAGATAGAGCAAAATCCTTAAAAGGTAAGACACCCTTGATCACTATAAGTAAAAACTAAGAGCTCTCATAAAATCATCCAAAGCAAATTTTGAGAGAAAAATAGCTAAAGACTCAAAAGACAATCATAAGGCATTCTTTAGCTATGTTAGAAACCTGGGAGGAAACTCCCAGATATGCTCAGAACTAGTCAAAAATGATGTGAAGATTACTGATCCTACAGACATTGCCAACATACTGGCTGACAGGTTCAGTGCAAACTTCTCCCCCAAAAGGAGAGATATCTATACCAAGCGATTGTAGCCCCAAACATTTCCAACGCCCAAGTTAAAACTGCTCTCTCCAAAGCAAAAACACAGCATCCATGGGACCCGACGGTGTCCCCGGCTGTGCGGTCCACGAACTCAATGAGGAGTTAAGCGCACAAGTAGGACAGGTATGTAAGCAAAGTCTTACCGGTGGATATGTACCCAGGAGTGGCACTGCAACTGTGGTCCCACTTCCACCGACCCTGGAAATTACCGCCTATTAGCTTGACAAGCCTTATCTGCAAAGCCATGGAGAGGATCATAATGGACCTCATAAATAAAGACATAGGAATTTGCAGACCTTGGATCCAACCCAGTTTGGCTTTGTCAAAGGCAGATCATGCCTTTTAAACTTGGTTGACTTTTTGAAACAGTCACCAAAGCCATTGATGAGGAAAGGCAGTCCATACAGCCTACCTGGATCTGGCGAAGGCCTTGATACAATACCTCACTCGGGTATCATTGAAAAACTCAGCAGCTTAAATGTTAACCCATACATCACAAGATGGGTTGCAAACTGGCTGAGTGACAGAACCCACAGGGTCAGAGTTGCTGGCGCCATGTCAGACTCAAAGCCTGTCACAAGTGGGGTCCCACAGGGCTCAGTCCTGGGCCCACTCTTGTTTGGCATCTACTTTTCCAAGTACAAGCAAACACAGGAGGGTTATGGCTGACAAAGTTTGCAGATGACTGCAAACTGGGAGCCATAGTAGAAAACACATCTGACACGGATATCCTTCAGAAGGGTCTCACAGAAACGGATAACTGGTGCCAGAGCCATGGCCTAAAGTTAAATGCCAAAAATGCATAGTCATACCCTTCGGGAAAACAAGGTTACCCCTAGCTACCAAATAGGTGGCAATCCACTGAGCACAGAAGAAGTTATCAGGGACTTGGGGACCCAGGTTGATTGTAGTCTGTCATTCGACACCCATGTAGCTAAAGTAGTTAGGAAGACCTTCTACATTGCCCACCTTATCATGAAGGGATTCTCATCTAGATCAAGGGAGGTCATGGTCTCCCTTTACTCATCACTCATCAGACCAATGATTGAGTACAATGCCCAATCGGAATGTATCTGACCCGACACTTGCAGCAGCTGGAGAGACCACAAAAGTTCCTCACCAAAAGGATAAAGGGTCTCAAAATCTGTCCTATGCTGCCCGACTGAAAGAACTCCAGCTCTATTCAGTCGCCGCTTGCTCAGAGGTGACCTTTGCCTAACATACAAGGCCATGTCAAACCCAGATTTGATGAATATGCTTCACCTCAAAAATCTAGATCCACCAGAGCCACAAGGCGGAGACTTAAACCTCGACACGGCTATTAATAGGACGTGCTGGAGGGATAGATTCATCACCCAAAGACTCCCTATGCTGTGGAACAAAATCCCGGTATATGTGAGGCAGAGCACCTCGCTGGCCATGTTCAAGAGAAATCTTGACCAATGGATGGGAGATCGCAAATATACCCCAGGGATTACCTCAGTGTCACTGCTCGACAGAGGCACAGCAAAATAATGGGTATAGTTCCCCATACTTAAGGGGTGGCGTAAGCCACAAAACGATGGGCTAGGCTTGTAAATGCCCTCGGGCAGATAGCCTAGTATGAACCTATGAACCTATGAACCTATGAAGGAGTAGAGGAAGTGCAAATAGATATGGAGGATGAAGAAAGTGAAATTTTGGACTTAGCATTATTGAGCTTAGAGCTCTACTTAGCGGATACGAAACCGGAAGTAACACTTCTGGTGGAGGGAAGGGAAGTCAAATTCCTGTGTGACTCAGGAACGTCATGGACTTTGATACACCCCTCCAAGTTACCAGAACATTCCGAATCACCTGATTATATACTAGTAAAAGCTGCAAATGGACAGCTATACAGGGAATCACTTTCCCATGATATAGCAATAACTGACCCTGTTTCAGGTATGACCCAGGGAAGTAAAATAGTTGTTTCTGCAAAGTGTCCAGTAAACCTATTGGGCAGGGACCTTATGCAGATATTTGGCATAGCAGTAGTTCCAACTGTACAAGGTATGGAGGCACAGAGACAAATGGATACCTTTGCAGTGCGATCGGAGGGTGAAACTTTTTACTGGTACAGCCAGGACCTAGTCACGACTGGTCCAGGAGCAGTAACCGAGGAGCTGATGAATGTAGCCATCAGTAAAGCCCCCTCCCTTGACACTGATCGACAGCATTTGTTACACTGTACTCTATACTACTGTACTACACCAGGACCTGATAGAGACTATGAGCAAGAATTGTTTAGAAATCGTGCAACTAGATTGGTTTTGCGTACTTTGTACTGGGATACTGAGGGGAACAGTGTAGTTAGCTGTTCATTACCTCAAGAATTCCTTGCATTGTATAGATCAAATCGGTTGCCACATGTCAGCCTGACAAAGAACAAAAAGTGTCAAATGGGCAGACTTAGGAGAAAAAGTAACAAGATGGGAGAAACAGACTGATTTAGAACTGTCAGAACAAGGGATACAAAAACAAAAACTGAATTGGTTGACAGACACATCCAGCTGTACACTTGCAATCTAGCGAGGACAGCTGATTAGCATTTTTATTAGAAGAAGAAGAAAAGGCCTTGTGTGAAATTCCAACAACTCTCTGGTCAACAGGCAAGTCAGATGTAGGACTTATTCGAACAGCAGGACCAGTTACAATAACCCCAAAGTCAGCTTTCAGACCACAGAAAAGACAATACCCTTTGAGAAAGGATGCAGAAATAGGAATTAAGCCTATAATAGCAGCATTACTCAAAGAACGAGTACTGGTAGAATCTCCTGATTCACCATGTAATACACCCCTATTTCCTGTTAAAAAAGCAAACGGGGAATGGCGGATGGTACAAGATTTACAAGCTGTAAACAATGCAGTAATACCTAGAGCACCCACGGTGTCAGACCCACATACTTTGTTAAATGATTTAGAACCGCAACAGAAATATTTCTCTGTGGTAGATATTAGCAATGCTTTCTTTTCAATACCTATACATCCTGATAGTCAATATTGGCTTGCATTTACCTTTCAGGGTAAAAGGTATACATATACTCGACTACCACAGGGATATTGTGAGAGCCCAACAATTTTTGCACATGAAATGGCTAGCAACCTGGCAGGATTTACCCCACCGGGAGGTAGTCAAATTCTACTTTATGTAGGTGACATATTGCTAGCAGCCCCCACCCAGCAACAGTGCAGGGAGGATACTGTAGCATTATTGAAATTTTTAGCAACACAAGGACACAAAGTAAACAAAAGTAAGTTACAACTTTGGAGAAAACAAGTTAGATACCCAGGATATCCAATGAAGGTAGAATACTAGATGAGGAAAGAAAAACAGCAATTTTGCAAGCACCCAAACCAACAACCAAGAAAGAAATAATGTCTTTCTTAGGTACAACTAATTTTTGTCGGAGCTGGATACCAAATTATGCTTTGGAATCTGCTCCACTGACTGATTTGATATATAAGACACCAATGGCAGCACAAGATATTTTACAATGGACAACTGAAGCAGAAACGGCTTTCTGCAGGTTGAAGCAGTTGATAGCTTCTTCATTAGTTTTAGGACTTCCAAATTATCACAAACGTTTTTTTCAGGCCGTAGATTGTAAACAAGGATATATGATGTCAGTATTGACGCAACAACATGGGGACAAGCAATGCCCCATAGCCTACTATTCATCACAGTTAGACCCAGTGGTGCGATCTTTGCCTCACTGTGTACAAGCAGTAGTTGCAACCGCAATGGCAGTACAGGCTTCGGCCTCAGTGGTGTTAGTCCACCCTCTCACATTGAGAGTGCCTCATGCAGTTGCAATAATTTTACTGCAAGAGAAAGTGGCATACCTTTCTCCTGCTAGACATCTTTCATGTATGACTATACTGCTGAGCCAACCTCATATGATAATTGAACGATGTACGACATTGAATCCATCAACATTACTTCCAACTCCTGTGGAGGGCACACCACACAGCTGCCTGCAGGAAATTGAACAGTTAGCTTTACCTAGACAAGATCTTACAGATATGCCCTTGGATAATGCCGAGGTGACATATTACGTGGACGGCTCATGCAGAAAGGGTCCTACAGGGAAGAATCTGGTAGGGTATGCAGTAGTTACAGACACTGAAATTTTAGAAGCTCAATCCTTACCACACAACTTATCTGCACAAGCAGCAGAATTGATAGCTTTGACGAGGGCATGTACTTTAGCAAAAAACAAGTGTGTAAACATATATACTGACAGTCAGTATGCTTTTTCTACAGTAAATGTATTTGGACAACAATGGAAAAATAGAGGAATGATAACATCCAGTGGAAAACCTATTAATCATGCGCAATTTATTTTGGAGTTATTAGAATCTATTCAGTTACCTACCAAAGTGGCTATTTGTAAATGTGTAGCTCATACAAAACAGCAGGATAAGATTTCAAAAGGCAATGCACAAGCTGATGCAGCTGCAAAACAAGCAGCCTCAGACTCAGAAACTGTACTTTTAAATGAGGAATTACAACCCTCTGATATTTTGGATTTAGACATGTTAAAAACAATGCAGACACTTACTACAAAAGCAGAAAAACAAAAATGGGTAAAACGAGGTGCAATTCTTGAGAATGGACTGTACATTTCCAAAGAAAGAAAACCGATATTGCCATCTAATTTATTTAGATATGCAGCTCTGTTGAGCCATGGGCAGTGCCATGTCTCAACAGGGGGGATGGTACAGTTAGTAAATCGAATATTCCAAACATACGGATACACAAACTACACAAAAAAATTTTGTGCAGCTTGTCATACTTGTAACAAGCATCATGCACAAGGAGCATTTAAAACCAAGCAAGGAAGTTTTCCTATACCACCATACCCGTTCCATACTATTTGTATGGATTTCATAGAATTGAATAAATGTGAAGGGAAGAAGTTTTGTTTAGTTATTGTAGACATGTTTTCTAAATGGGTAGAAGCTTTTCCAACCAAAAACCCGGATGCAGCAACAGTGGCGAAAGCCCTGATAAAAGAAGTAATCCCTATATTTGGCATTCCAGAGAGGATTTATAGTGACAATGGCACGCATTTTGTGAATCAGACAATCCATCAGCTTGGGAGATTTTTTGGTATCTCCTTAAAGAACCATTGTGCTTACCACCCACAGTCAGCAGGACTGGTGGAAAGGTACAATGGTACCTTAAAAAACAAGCTAAGGAAGCTAGTAGAAGAGACCCAAAAGAATTGGATATACTGTCTGCCTTTAGCACTGCTGAGTATGAGAACAGTTCCAAATGTAAAGGGTTTAACTCCCTTTGAAATGATTTTTGGGAGAGCATATTATGTGCCTCAGTGGAAAGCTCTCATGCCTGCAGAGCGGGAGGCTGACAGTTCATTAACTAGTTATATGAGGAAACTGTTAACAAATAAATCTGTTTTGCAGTTTAACTCTTTTTCAGATAAGGAACAGACCAGACCGGTGGAAGCAGTCTTGGCTCCTGGGACATACGTCTGGCTGAAAGTGATGAAAAGGAAGAATTGGGCGAGTCCAAAGTGGGAGGGACCGTACCAGGTTCTGTTGGCAATGCCTACTGCAGTTAGAGTGGCCGAGAGGACTTCCTGGGTTCATTTGATGCATTGTAAACCGGTAAAGAACTTTCAACTTGATAAAAACTTTGCGACTGATACACAACCAGACCGAGATGGCCAAAAACAAAGCGAATAGAAGTTTAGATCAACCCCAGAGATGTTGCATAATCATTTTGTTGTGTGTACATTTATTAACTATAATTGTGACGATTTTCCTCTTGCTGTGGTTTATCCTACACACAACCACACAAGTGAAAGTGGGAAGGCGTGATGAAATGTCTATAGACTGGCATCCAAATTTTAACACATATCTGGCCATGAAACGTGTGTATGCAGAGACTATGAACATTTCAAATTGCTGGGTTTGTATGGCTATACCAACAGCATACGGAGGACTGGTAATGTCCGCTGTCCCTTTGGGGATAAATGAGACTTGGGAGAATTTACTTTTCGGCACAGGAACTGTGAGATCACAGGACAAAATAGCTTTATTTTTACCTGTCACACAAAAAGGAGTTGTATGTTTCTATAAAAATGACACTCTCCAGGTGGGCTGGAGCAATTGTAATATAACCATATCTTACCGATGTTATATTAAGAATGGTAATGGCAATACTTTTTGCAATACTAATTATGACTCGTATTTAAACTAATTGAAAACAACTATGAGTGACATTCAAAAAAATCCAGTTTTGTTTAAACAATTGTCAGTTATAGATCAGAAAATGTTTCATGCAGGGCTGATGCGTATTAGTACTAAAGTAGAAAACTGTTATTTTATTTGTGGGAAAAAGGCATATAAATGGTTACCTGAGAATAGGTCCGGCAGTTGTTTTTTGAGTTACTTGGTTCCGGCAATAAGACATACTGCAGAATTACCTTTGGGTAAGATACGAAACATAAGGGAAACAGCTCGAAAATCCGAAGGTCCAGTTAAGAAACCTGTGAATCCAGTTGGGAAGATAGAAGCTGGTTGGAAAGACCATAATTCAGTAAAAGACAAAAGCGAATTGACTCATATGGACTTGAGTGACAGTGTTATATCCTGGGCAGGAATACTCCCAGCCTATGGAGCAGTCAAATCGATCTGGGAGCTGAGGAAGTTGTCGAAACTTCTCGAAGTAATGAGTAATGCAACTTTTTCCACCCTATAATTGGTGACTGATGAACTGAATGCAATGAGAACTGTTGTGCTACAAAATCGGATGGCTCTTGACTTCACCCTAGCGGCGAGAGGTGGTACATGCACGCTTATCAAAGAAGAATGCTGTGCTTTTATTCCTGACAATCGTCATGAGATAAATAACCACCTAGAGGTAATTCAGCAAGTATCAGCCATGACTGAACCAGGCCTAAACCCACTGACGGACTTTTTCCATAATCTATTTGGGGGGTGGGGTTCCATCCTAATGAATATTCTGATTGCCATTTGTGTGGGTATACTCCTAATAGGAGCATGTGTTTGCTGTGGAATTCCCTGCATGAAAAGATTAATCAAAGATTTTGTTGATGTATCTGTTACTGAAACTTTCTACCAAGATATTGAAATTGAAAGATTGATCTCAGATGACGCTTTTTCTGAAGTATAGATTGAATGACTCACCTAGCTGAAAATCCTGAGTGGGAAAGGTTAGGAGATGAAATGACACTATGCATACTTCGAAATAGAATAAAAAGTATTAATAGGGGGGAAAATGTTAGAAAAATGTGTATTTGAATACATGAGAAATGCTAGTTTAAAAGCAAAGTAGTATATAATGCATTTTATTCTATTAATCATATAGTAGTAAAATTAATTCATGTCTAAATGTGAAGTAGTTTTGAAACTGCAGTGTGGCTTGAAGCAAGGCTGATCTCTGACCTTGGCAGAATGCTAGCTTAGCAAGTTTTAATGTTTATGCTTTTCACAAGTGATTATCTGCTGGGTCAGGAAATTAAATGTGTGAAATAATGAAATCTTCTGCTCTTTCCTGTTGGAATGATCTGGCCTTGTATATGTGTTACTTAGATAGCATGCAGCTGTGTGAGAAAGTGTAACAGAACAAAGACATGCATTAAAAGACTGAAGCTGCTATTGTATTCGAACTGATATGAAACCTTGAAGAAGTAACTTTACAGAAAGACATTATGACTGACCAGCTGGATAGCAAGGCCGTATTGTATCTAAAGGAAAAGTTTTTTTAAATGTACAGCATCAGCAGACTTAATGAATGAAGAATTGTAAGCTAAAGTGATGTAGATGCCCTGTGACATATCACGTCAGAAAGGTGGGCATAGCTAAATGTTAAACCTATATAAAATTGTGTGTTTCCTGTTTCATGTCAGACAAAATTCTGTACTTGTATGTTTTTTGCCTCCTGGTGTACACTAGTAAACTTTTGAATCTGAACCTCCTGTGTATTGAATTCTTAATTTTATTTAACATGTAGATTTTTATTTAGAGCCTCCAAGTATGTTTTTGTGTGTTTAAGTATTTGGTTTGCTGTCGTGGTAGGTCTATGTGAGACTGGAATTGTAGTGAGTGTAGTTTCCTTCTCCTCCTGACTGGTTACGCCAGTACTGAGTTGAGAGAGCTTAGCCTCCAGTTTGGCTATATGGTTGCATCTCTCACATGTGTTGGAATTTGTTGGGAGGAGGAGAGGGTTGTCTGTGTACATGAGACAGTTGTAACATTGCCTCAAGATTCCCAGATTCACCAGCTGGACCGGAAAGGAGATTGACAACTGACCTTTGGACATGCTAGAATAGTATTGGGAATTCCTTTATAATTGAAAAAAGGGCCAATGGGGAACAAGGTACTCAAGGGGAGTTTGTGAGGGTGTAGTGCTTTTAATTTTTTAGTGCTGACTTAGTGAGCAAATGCCATGTAATTAAATGCAATGTGTTACAGGTAACTTAAATGCAAAAACGACAAACAGTAACTTTCTTTCAAGTGAAACAAGGAAATAAGTACAGTAAGCAATGCAGATATCACTAGGGATCCACAGAAGCACTGAAAAGCTGCGTTTTAGGTGGAATTAGTGTTACAGGGAAATAACAAGCAAACAAACAACAAGCATACAAACAAAGCTAGATTCAGCAGGCCTGGATCTAGTCTATGCTACAGCAAACAAGGTGTACCAATTTCAGTAAGAAGCAGTTCAAATATGCAGGCACTATAAGCCTTTAACCAGAAATTCCCAGCTCAGAAGGGCAGAGTCCAGCCTCTCCTCCCACAAGAGTGCAGACCACGAACCCTCTTAATGTAAAATAACTGGCCTGAAGCTCAAGTGCTTAAACCAGAATTAATACACTTTTAGAATAACAGATACCGAGCCCTCAATCAGCAGTTCCCAACTTAGAAGGATGTAAGCTACCTGTTCTGCCACTACAGTGCAGACCACAAACCTTCTTAATGTAAAACAACTGGTCTGAAGCCCAAGTGCTTAAACTAAAAGGCTTAGAATGAGTTACACCAAGCAGTAATAAATACAACTGAGTACTTTTAAGATGACGCAAAAGCAAAATAAAGTAGGAAGAAACACAAATACGGTAAAAGCAGATAATTCTTTTTTTAAGTGGAACGAGAGAAAGGAGTAGCAGAAACTAAGCTGACTGGCCTTCTCAAATGTTCTCCCTGTACTGGGTAGAATGAGGTAATGACACTAGACTGGGAGGAGGGTCCCAGATCAAATTTACACTAGGGGCGGGCAACTGCAAAGCCACCAAACTGCAGAAATGTTTCTCACAGCTGAAAAGCAGCAGTGAGCCTTTAAATGAAAGTTTTAAACAGCTAAAGGAGCCTCTAGAAAAAAGAGTTTAACTGCAACAAGTTATCAGAAACAAACAACTCAACAGATGCTTAATAAAAGTGGACAACTTCCAGTTAATACCTCACACACAGTGAAACTAGCTAGAAAAATACACAGTACACAAAGTGCTATAAATAAAGAAATAAAGAACAAAATAAACAAAAAGCAGGATACTTAATGTTATATATTATAGCTCCGAGTTTCCTCAGTGTCCTTCCTTCGATCAGCTCAGTGTGAAATGGCAGAACACTCACAACTGAATTTCTTAGGTAACATAAAGTTGAAACCTGAGACAGCTTTTAAAAAAGAAATCTCAAAAGAACCAATGAGGTACTTAGTCTAAGCTGTAGTCCAGGTGACCTCAGTCAGCCAATGACCTCAAACAATTCTCTCTCACTGAAATGCCTGATGGCTTTGGCTAAACCAAGAAGTCCCTGAATATTTGCCTCCACAAACACTAGGCCCAAATACAAGCCTGAATATGGAAATGCTACAAATATCCCCACTACTTAGAACAAACTGCAGAAATGTTTCTCACAGCTGAAAAGCAGCAGAGTCTTTAAATTAAAGTTTTAAACAGCTAAAGGAGCCTCTAGAAAAAAGAGTTTAACTGCAACAAGTTATCAGAAACAAACAACCCAACAGATGCTTAATAAAAGTGGACAATTTCCAGTTAATACCTCACACACAGTGAAACTAGCTAGAAAAATACACAGTACACAAAGTGCTATAAATAACAAAGAAATAAAGAACAAAATAAACAAAAAACAAGATACTTAATGTTATATAATATAGATCCGAGTTTCCTCAGTGTCCTTCCTTCGATCAGCTCAGTGTGAAATTTCTTTCATTGATCTTAATATGTCTATCTCTATTAAATCAAGCAACTCTTCTCTTAGCTCATTTTCTTCTAAATTGAGAGCACATTTTTATTTTCTATTTCCTGCAGGTATTCTATAGAAAGTTCTATAGCATCTTGCTGTGGCACATTCTCTTCAATTTCATCCTGTGCCATCCATTGCTCTGTCATATGGGAACTCACTGGTCTATCACTCCCCAATACTGACTGCATCAGAGTTTCCAGTTTCCTCCTGTTCCTTCCCTTGCTGTTCAGCTTCAAGTGAACATTTCTACTGGTTTCCTGTAGAAGGATCCAAAATATCTTCATATAGCACCTGACCATTTTCTTCCCATTGCACTGGTTTCCCTTTAATCAGAATCAGAATCAGAATCACATTTATTGGCCAAGTATGCATGCATACAAGGAATTTGATTTGGGTTTCAGTGACTCTCCAGGTATGATTTACATAAGTGACATACATACAACTATTAAGAACAAGACAAATGACATACATGCGACTATTAAGAACAAGACAAAAAATTAAATATACATATACATATACATACAAGGTGCAAAGTGCAACTCAGTGCAAGAAATACTGAAATAAATTCTGAAAAAAGAAGTATTATCAGTATATAAACAATACTGCAGAATCCTCGGAGGTTTGGGAAAAAGAATACCCCAACCTAATAAGCTGAGTTAACCGTTTATGAACTTGATGGCCTGTGGGAAAAAATGTTCTTCTATCTGCTTGTTTTGGTGCATATTAATCTATAATGCCTGGCAGATGATAATAGTTCAAAAAGATGATGGCCTGAATGTGAAGGGTCGATGATGATCTTCCCTGCCCTTTCATGCAATAGTATAGGTCTTGTAAGGAGGGAAAACTAGCACCAATGATATTTTTGGCAGACCTGACTATTCGATGGAACCTGTTTTTGTCATGATTAGACAGAGATCCAAACCACACTGTTATGGATGAGCTGAGAAAAGACGTAATGACTGCTGTATAGAAATGAATCTCAACAGTTCAAGTGGGAGGATGAACTTCCTCAGCTGTCGCAGAAAGTGCATTCGCTGTTGTGGCTTTTTTATGATGGACCCTACATTGGTCTCCCAACCTCAGTTTCTAATTTCTTTTTCTACTTTTCCTCTTAGTCTTCTTATTTTTTGTATGGTAAAGTTTTCCATATCTGGATTCCTTTCCCTATATTTCTCTTCAAATGTCTTTGGTGCTGCTCTTTTGGTATTGGTTAGTTTTGCTTTCTCCTTTGCATATATATTACACCATATTAAATCTCTTTTTCTTTTCTATGTTCATATTTGTTCTTCAGATGTCTCCTGATCTTCCTGCTTCTCCTTACTTTGGGGACTCGCTCCATCATGCCTTGATGTAACCTGTGTAGGAACTTCTACACCAAATCTTTCACTTTGCAGGCACTCCATAAGCTCAACTTCTCCTTTTTTAACTTCTACTTTAGTAATTTTATTTTCTACATTCCCTCTTTGTGATATTATTATTTTTTTTTTACTGTGAAATTTTCCATGTCTGGATGCCAATGCCTGTATTTCTCTCCAAATATCTTTGGGGCTGCCTTCTTTATATTGATTAATTTGGTTTGTGCCTTTGCATAAATATTCCACCATATCAAATCTCTCTCTCTTTCCCATGTCCATATTTTTGTTTTATACTTCTCAAAAATCTCTAGGTTTTGTTTTTTATATTTTTGTACTTCCTCAAATGCTTCTTTTTCAAAACAGATCACAGTTTCTTGGTATATGTACTGTTTCTCACAAATCTGCTGTATTAATGAACACAATTTTTTATTCAAAGTTTCTGATAGTTTTTCTTGTGGAAAGATTTTTCTTTTCTATAATTTTTCTCTTATCTTTTTCTGTATCTTGTGTCTGAAATTTCTCTGCTTTTTGCAGAATAGTAACAATGCATAATTTCTTTCTTATCCTCAATAGTCCACTCTATCATCTTTATGGCTCTTCTTTGGCCTATCTATTTTTGTGATTTTTGTGGACTGCTAAATCCTTCTACAACGGGAGGCCCATCTTCCCTCTTGGCCTGGCATGTCCCCATTGTACGAATGTTTCCATATTTTGAGGATTCTACACTGTCATTTTTCCCAGTCCTGACACCAGTGCACCTACGAAGGTCAGGCACTTTTTGTATCCTGGTCCATGATATATGCTATATACATACAGTCCCCTTCCCGATGTTGTTATGGAGATGGTAAACCAACACAGCTGAAACGGAGCAGGAAAAACGGTACTTCAAACGACCAAAAATATAAGGAAATTTATTAAAGTTTGTTAAAATGAAGCACTTTTCATCTGGTTTAATGACACAGACTTCTTCAGACAATTACTTCTAAAAAAGGCTTGCTATATATACACACAGTTGCAAGGAGAACCCAATCAACAGGCAAAAAGCGATTAAACAATTAAGCAATGAACTACTACATACTGTTTTTTAAAAAGGCAGCCAACGAAAGCTCCATGTTTATAACAACTTACAGTACAAACAGTAGGGATTGTCTTGAGATTTTATACAAAAATTGGGTGGTACTTATGACTGATCAGGGTTTGTGTCAGAAATTGGGGACCAAACCAAAAGTGATTTTTAGGAGAGCAAAAAACTTAAAAGACTTGTTTGAGTGTCAAAAGAGACCTATAAGTAGATTAATGGGTATGTATAAATGTCAAATTTGCAATTTTTGCAAGTATATTACAGAATCTAACAGGTTCAAACTTGAAGACTATACTTACAACTTGAAATATAGGGTTAACTGCAACTCGAAAATGGTGGTCTTATGTAGGCAAGACGGAGCGCCGTCTCCGAGACCGCATTTACGAGCATTCTTATGCAATTAGAAAAAATAAACATGACAATGCTCTAGCAAAACATATCTTTCTTTTTCCCAACCATTCCTTCAAATTCATGGTTATCGACCAGGTTATAGCAAGTGAAAGAGGTGGTCCAACAGGTTTTAAATTAGAGGAATTAGAACTGCTTTGGCAGATTAGACTTAATGCCTTCAATGCCCCTGGTCTCAATGAAAACTGCTCAATAAGCAGCATTTTGAAAATCAAGAGTTTATGTAGATGACAACTTTGTTTGTACAGGTCTATTGCTAGTAGACTTTTCATCCTGGTAAATGCTTGTGTGTTTACTAATTTTTTAGTTTCTTAGTTTTTTATTCACTTAAGCCTTTTATAATGTCATTACTTTTAAATATGTTTAAACATTTGTGACTTTTTCCTGTTTCTTATAGTCAATATTATATAATTACATATTTGTCTTTAGCTTTTCTGAAGTCAAAGTTATATTAATTTAATAGGTGTGGTTTTGACAAAATAGTTTTAGTAACAAATGCTAATGCATCACTTTTTGTTGCTGCTATGAATTTGTGGCTGCCTTTTTAAAAAACAGTATGTAGTAGTTCATTGCTTAATTGTTTAATTGCTTTTTGCCTGTTGATTGGGTTCTCCTTGCAACTGTGTGTATATATAGCAAGCCTTTTTTAGAAGTAATTGTCTGAAGAAGTCTGTGTCATTAAACCAGATGAAAAGCACTTCATTTTAACAAACTTTAATAAATTTCCTTATATTTTTGGTCGTTTGAAGTACTGTTTTTCCTGCTCCGTTTCAGCTGTGTTGGTTTACTAGTTGTTATGGAGATGTCCATAAAAATGTTTGTTGGAAGTTCTTTTATTTTATTTTATTTTTTTTATTTCAAGGTGATTTATGCCCCCTTTCTTGCTGACCATCAAACTTTTTCCGAATCACACAGAGTCTATTTGTTCCTAAGCTCTGAGACTTTCACTCAGATTCAAGGCAAGAGATGCTTGTGAGGGATGGAGGACATTATTCAGGGTGTTTTGTGCTCCTGCCAAGATCAGCAGTTAAATGACCTACTAGAAATTGATGGCTTTTTCCGAATCACACAGAGTCTATTTGTTCCTAAGCTCTGAGACTTTCACTCAGATTCAAGGCAAGAGATGCTTGTGAGGGATGGAGGACATTATTCAGGGTGTTTTGTGCTCCTGCCAAGATCAGCAGTTAAATGACCTACTAGAAATTGATGGCTTACCCCTAAGCCTTATATTTGCATCCCTGCAATATGCAACCATTTTTTTTGCCCATGCACCCTCCCCAAAATAGCAATCCTATCGTCCCTAACAGGGCAGCCATATACACTCATTGAACTTGGGGTTACCTGGTTCGTAGTCAGGGCTGTATTACTGTATGCTATAAGAACTGAATGAATGTTCTTTTAGGTACTAGGCAGACCAAAGCACCTACAGCATGAATTCCATTGCAAGTGCTATTGCCATCACAATTGATACACCTTTCATTTGTCTGAAAGGTCTTATCTGATAGTATGTGTGTGCATGTATAAAACAAGCCAAATGGCTAACTTCCAAAATCGCATGGACTAGCAGCATAGTAATAACAGACCTTCTTAAATTATTAGGTTGCCTTTACTAGTATCACCTGAAAAAATATCTATATCTGTCTATATAGACAGATATAGATATAGCTATAGATATAGGTGTAGATGTAGATATAGATACAGATATAGATGCCAGCAGGAAACCCTTAACAGAGCTAGTGTCCCTTTATAGAAGAGACCAATTTATGTGATAAAGTAATGTATTCATTAACATATATGGTATTCCTGACTTCATTATATATAATCTTCTTAAAATATTTAAAACATTCAATGTTCAAATGATTACATTAAAGGCACGATTGTACAGTTTTAACTTGCCTTCAGTGTGACTTTTCTATATTAGTCACTTCATAACCCCAATGTTAAACATCAAGTAAATTTCTGGCCTGTCTCAGTGTAATTCTATCAACTTATACATGCTTTTGTAGCCATTAAGAATTCCCCAGAGGGAAAAAGAGGTCATACATCCTGTGGTATAACAACTTTTACCATGTAGAACAGGCTTTGCATTTCTTTTGTATATCTGAAGTTATTTCTTAGAGTTTTGACTAATTAAAGTTAAACCTAAATAATTAATAAGATTCTTACTGTCAGCATAAACAAAATTACAATTGTAGTATTAGTAACTTCTCATATAAATTAAAGAAAATAACTTACATGTCCAATAAATATAAATAATAAATCATCTGCAAGCTGTAAGTTAGGTGTCATAATTCATTCATTATCCAGTACTATGCTATTATATCAAGGAGTAAAGCATACAAATCAATGGTGTATTCAAAATGGGCTTAAATTAATGCAAAGCTGTGTATCAGTGTCATCCTTGGCAAAAAATCATGACAGCAGTTTATAGTATAAGCAGTATCACACTCCAGACTATTTTATTTTTTTCTGGATACTGGGAAAGTCTGGCTTAAATTAATCTAAAGCTGTGTACCAGTGTCATCCTTGATAAACAAATCATGACAGCAGTTTATAGTATACACAGCACCACACTCCAGACTATTTTATTTTTTTTCTGGATACTGGGAAAGTCTGGCTTAAATTAATCTAAATCTGTGTACCAGTATCATCCTTGATAAACAAATCATGACAGCAGTTTATAGTATAAACAGCACCACACTCCAGACTATTTTTTTTTCTTCTGGTTACTGGGAAAGTCTGACTAGGTATACAACCCTATTTCAGCAGAGACCTGGAGAGAAAAGCTCCATTGGTGCAATGTAATACAAGGCACAATGTACATTAACACAAGTAAATTAACCATTAGTACCATCTTTGACAGTGCAGTATTAGAAAATGATACAGAGTACCATATTGAACTGGTTCGCATTACATAAAAGCATATCATATAAAAGCATACTTTACACATTACACTGGTACAATATTGAGCTCAAATGGAATATAGTATATGCAAGTATTTGCAGTGGAACTACTGTAAAAATGGATATACATGAGTAAACATATAGATACCTTTATTAAAGTGGAAGTTAGCCAAGTTATTCAGCTTGCATCATAGTAATGCACTCTTTAGGGGATAGAGTAGTAAGTTATAGGCATGACAATCTAAGTGTTAGGGTAAGTGTAGAGAGTACAACAGTAGTTACAAGAGGCTTAGACTATATATGTTTTATTTACAATTGAGTCTTCAATATTTATTACTCGAATCCATATGTTATGAGAGGGCAACAAAGATGTGGGGAAGAGATGGTAAGTGAGACAGAGTCATTTGTGTTAGAGTTAGCCTACTGAGGAGCAAGACCATTGCCAGGGGTCCTTTAGATGGCATTTTAGTTAATCTTTGAAGATGAACAGAGAGGACACTAGAGAGTCCGGCCAAGATGGTTGCCTAAGCAAAAAGCTCTGGCTAGGGCCAGCAGAAATTTGGATAAAATTAATGTTGCCTGGGAAAAAAGAGACCCAGAAGGAAAGATGAGTACACAGGAACAAAAGGAGGAACAGTTGGCGGACCTTTAACGCTGCAAATAATTTTGATTGAAAAGGTAATCACTGTAGGCCAGGATGTTAGCTCCTTGAAACAAACACTAGAACAGCAACAAACAGAAGTGGAAAGGCTGCAAGAGAAGTTGTAAGATCTGGAGGAAGATAAAACAGCAATTAAAGCTGAGCTGTAGGAGCAGATTTGCAGACTACAAAAAGGAAAAGACATAATAAAAAGACAGGCCAAAAAATGTATGCTCTTGAAATTCTGTCAGTGAATAACATCAGGATGATTTGAGTACATTTGATATTGAACAACAGTGAGCTGGAGCAATCTGCAATGCTGACAGAACAAATTTAACCTGCTCGGAAATTAGCGTGTGTTTTTTGCCTTACAAGAGAAAGCTAACCCACTTTGAACTTAAATAGTCAGTTGAAGAGCCTACTTAATCGCAATTGTGGCAGTGTAAACTAATCCACACTAGCATCTTGTTATATTCTTGCTCAATGAGACAAATCTAACCTGTCTTACTGTGTACTGTCTATTATTCTGAACTTATATAAAATGCAGTGTAAATAGCTTTAATTAAGCATAAATGTGGCAATGGAAACTGGACTATGCTAGTATATCAGTCTGTAGCTAGAAGCACAATTTGTGGAATATTAGTATAGTATTTGTAAATCAGAAAGCAATCTATAGCAGCGTGTTTTAAGCACACTGTGTTACATAACTTGACCACGTGGTAATGTGCTACAAATGTGGTCTCAGTCACATAAATGTAGCATAATTCCTAGCTTGTGCGTATATTTTAATATAATCACTGGAACTGCTTCTGTGTTTATTCCCTGATTTGTTCTTATGTTTTGTACCTGCTTTTTCTTTTATCACTGTTCAAAGCCTATGTCTTTTCAGTACATTATACCCTATTACAATTTCTCTCTTTATATATCTCCCTAGCTCTTCATCCTACTTGCCTAATGCTCGCCTAGCGACCGTGCCCTGCTGGACATCTTGAAATAAAAGTAAATTTAAAATAAAACCTGTTGCTTCATCCTCAGCACTGGAAAAGAGCCAAATTACTCCCTGAACTGTACTCATTCAAGAATCCAAGAAAGTATGTGTAACTGATGCTTACCTTCTGTAATTAAGTAAATATGCCTAATTCCTGCTAGGTGGTTAGAACACTCTCCCAGACAAGGACAGCCAGCAGCCATACCCTTCTTACTCTGCATCCCTCATAATTGCCCTTATCCTTGCCTCTTAATTTACAATCCCAACTTTCCACTTCCGTGGTGCCACTGTTGTAATACAGGGACAGACCATTCGATGACAGCCTTTGCCCACTCTTAACTTTATTTATTTATTTATTTTTTAGTACAAGTTTTGGTCATTCTTCTTCTATTTTAGTGTAAGCCCACTCTAACTGCCCTAACCTCTGTGAACCACCCTTATCCTCCCTCCAACACCACTACTATAACATCCATTACCCCCCTTGCATGCCTTCCCCTGAACTTACCTTCCATTGATTGTTTTTTTTCTCATTGACCTTGATTCTCCCTCCCTTGGCTCTCTTTATATTTTAATTCTGCTTTCACAAACCAGCTCAATTCCTTTGCCCCACTAAAAACAAAACATACAAAGAGTAACCCTGTACCCTGGTTAACCAAAAGCACCTTGGCTACTATGTGACTCCGTGACAAAGCCTGGACACGATACCACAAAAATAAAACCACTACCACCTTTAATGAATATAAAACACTACTCAATAAAGTCAAAAAACGTATTACCTCAGACCACATAGCCTATTTCTTCACTCTCCAAAACAACCACAACACCAATCCCAAACTCTTTCGGAAAGGAATCTCATCTCTCCTAAATCCTGAGAAAAAAGAAAACCCTTGTCCTAACCTAGATGCCTCTGATATGGACTTAGCCACCCAATTCAACTCTTTCTTCATAGAATCCATAAGTAAGCTAACATCATCCTTCACCAACAACTCAGCAACCCCTCCTCAGTCTGAATCCACCCACTCCTCCCCTAGCAACCCTTTCCCTCATCCCCCACCCTTCACCATCAATCCCATCTCCTTATCCACCATAAAAAAACTTCTCCTAAAACTAAAACCTGGTTCCAGTGCCCCGATGAAATTCCCTCCTACTTCCTAAAAGTAGCTACTGAAGCCATTGCTCTCCCTATCAGCATACTATTTAATTGGTCTATCTCAGAATGCCATGTTCCCCAGCTCTGTAAGAAAGCCTTTACTATTCCCCTCCACAAAGAAGGAGATAACACAGACATTTCAAACTTCCGCCCTATCGCTATCCTATCCCCCATTTCTAAACTTCTTGAAAAATGCATATACCAACGACTCTTACCCTATCTCATTAATACTCAGCGTATTACCCCTACACAGCATGGATTCAGACCTGGTCATAGCACCACCACAGCCCCCCTCTCCTTCCTTGAAACAATTAACAAAGCCTGTGATTCTGGTCATTTTGTGTCCACTCTCCTCTTCAACCTCTCTGAGGCATTTGACACCATTTCCCACACTCTGCTTCTTAAGAAACTCTCCAAACTAAACCTATCCCCTACCATCCCTCAACCAGCTATCCAGCACCAAGGATACTGGTGCTCACACTCTGCATCCATTTGCCATCCCCGGAAAGGACTTTTGTGTAGAGTTTTGCCATGTCGTGTCTTTTCCTATTACACTTTTACCTTCTTAGTGACTTCAATTTAAAAGATGTATATTTATAGCATTTTACAGATGATGCAATTGTACTGAACACTTGCAATCTCTGAGGTAGGTGAGCACAAAAGGATAATATTTTGTTACAGACATCCCATTTATCATTGTTGCTGAATCCAATAATATTGTAGGCTATTACCTAAACTTATTTTAGTTTGTGGCTAGTAAATTACAGCTATGTGTGCAGGGATGTGGGGCAAAATATAAAAAATGTGGTCACACTGACAGCAGTGCTGTTACTGTGCAGCAAACTTTGACAGCACATCCACCTCCCAAAACCTTGACAGAAAATGGTACCTGTTAAGGAGATGATTAGCTACTGAAGGGTGTGTAATAAAAAAAAAAACTTGTACTATGCTATCTTAACTATTCCTTATACTACCTGTCTAATGGGATGGCTCCTCAGTACCTTGAATGGAAGAAATAGTTTACTTTTCAATGCCTAACATTACAAAAGGTAACACTTTCCATTTCTGATACTGGTGGCCAGTGGTGATAAAAAACTTAAGCGACCTTCTGGGAGGTCACATAGTATGGAACTGGGACAGATAGGGACCAGCCACAGAGCTCTATCTTTACAGCCTAGTGGCTTTTTAAATATATTTTAGCAAGTGATCCCACTATGCACAATGCCTCTTTTCAGAGCAGACCCAAGAACACTGACCAGTAAAGTGATTTGCAAATTCACACTGCATGCATGTTGAGTGCGCTACACTTCCAGTGTGCTTTCTTTCTCTGCTTTTCTGGTTTATGAGCACAGCAGAGCTGTTGTCAGTGGTGTTCACAATGCGGAGGTCAGAGTTCATGAATAAGCTTTGATTCTAGGGATGGACTAGGTGCTCAAGGACACAGACTCCAAATATCCGGTTGTTTTCAAGCCTTAACTGAAATCACTCAGTTGGGTGGACTTGGCATAGTAAACCTTACAACTGGTTACTTTAGCCATCACAACACCACAACATGGGACTTCTGCAAACCACTTCCAAATAATTTGTTACTGGGGAACTGGATGGTCAAGCAGGAGAAGGTCAATTATACATGAAGAAATTATAAATAATAGCCAAATATCAACTAACCAACTAAACAAGCAAACAAACAGAAAGACGGATAGGATTAGGATTTTTAGGAAATGATTAGATAACTCATCTCAACCTAATAGTCTTGCATTGATTTGTATGGTGTAATAGTGGCAACACCCAGCAAACACTGGCATAAGGGATTTATGCTAGTTTGTACAATCTACGGTAGAAGAGCAGAATGTAAATGTGTATCCAGTAAGAACAGGTGGCCAACTGAGTACCAGGTGAGCTATAAATGAAGCTTTATTGTGAACGATCTGGTGGTGTAGCCCCAGTACCTTAGCTGGTCCTCTCCTGCTGTCACATCCACAAAGTTCACTGGTGAGTAGGATCACCAGGAGTGGTCTAACCATGCCCAGGATCTCCCTCAGTATCTCTATCTCACCCCTCATCCGAAAGCTGCACTGTGCGGACTGAACTGCACACTGCTAGGTTCATGCCAGCATGCACAAGCCATACCGAGCCACACCAGCCTGATGGCCTGCAGACCAGTTGTATGGTGCAGCATACCATGCTACTGCTCCTGTGATCTATGTTTAGGAGTAGCATAGCAGAAAAATGTAGCACCAAAGAAGATACATGAAAGGAGGAGCAGGAGTTCCATAGATAAGAAGCTTTAAAAAATACTGACAGGTGGGATTACATGATTCTGACAAATGCTTATTTGAACATTACAGTGGTGAAAGGTGGCCACTAAACAACAGACAAACACTTTCTGGATATGGGTGATGAGGGGTAGTGTCCATAGACTATTAACACTGCTTTATTCTGTGTTGGGGAGGGAAGGGGAACCCCAGACACAAGGATTACTGTACCACTACAAGGAGGAAATACTTCTTGGGTATCTCCATACTTAACAGGTCTCACTACGTGTTCCATTTAATGGGGTGGTTGGAATGCAATGCTGAGGTAAATACTATGCCAGGTTTACATTTATTTCATGGACATGGCTATAATGTATTCATTGATTACATTTAATCAAATCCAAGTTATGTCAAAAGACAGCCAGTGTTTTAAATGAAATCACAGAACAAGATTGTTCAGTCTTTTTGCTAGTATCTTGAGAGATGTTGGGACATGCAGCTGTTTTTGTTTTATTCTAAAAGTCAGTTTTGTCCACTGTACCGGCTTTATTTAATTTATTTGTAGTTCAATTTTAAACTCTTTAAAGACTTACATTAGAAACTGTAGAAAGGGTTAAGTGACAAAACACTAAAACCAACACAGAAATCACCCAAAAAATGCACCAGTGAAGAAACCAGGAATCCACTTTATTTTTTAGCGCTTTCATCAACAAGAGACCACTAAGTCCAATTATACTCTGGCTAACTAGAAATGTGTTCCTAACACAGACAGCCATTACTATATGATTAGAACCAGGGCAGGTCTAGAATACACACCTGAGACTGACCCATGCAATAAATATTTTTTTCATGAACCTCACTCATTGTCTTTCTTGGCAGTTGGGAAGTCTGCATTACTATACATGCATGTACATGGAATTCATAATGATGAACCAACACAGAGTGACAACTGACATCAGATGGTAAAGCATCATAAAACATTTAAACCTGCTTAGTAACAGAAGGATAAAAACACAAAATTCACAAAAAACATTTAAAATTGCCTAGTAACAGAAGAAAAATCATAGGATAAAGTTCACAAAAACATCTAACATTGTATAGTAACAGTAGTATAAAACTCATAACACAAAATCTCAGACTACATAAACTTTTTGTCCATCCCTGTGTCATCAAGCATGAGGGTCTGCCTCCACATCCCCAGTGCTCAAATAAACAAACATTTTCATTATGGGAAGGGTTATAATTATATAAAGGAAGTGATTATGTTTTGAGGTAACATGAAAGAGTTAAAACAACATGCTAAAATGTTGCAGTTTACAGTGGTCATTATAACCTGGGTGTAGTTTGTGACAGTAATTTCTTTCTATAACCCTACTTTAGAAGAACTGACTTTGAAAATCGATACAGTACGTCCTTGGTCAGTGGCCTACACTGAATGGATAAATGTGTAACTCTGAATTGGTGGAATGAAGGACACCTATTTTCATCATGTAACTGTGACACCACACACCCCAGTTCATTAAAAGGCAAGGTAAACCTCTTCTTCTTCTTCTTTCAGCTGTTGCCATTAGGGGTCAGCACAGCAGATCATTGTTTCCATTTCTTCCTGTCCTCTGTATCTTGTTCTGTTTCTCCAACCACCTGCATGCCCTCTCTCACCACATCCATGAATCTTATCATGGGCCTTCCTGTTTTCCTATTACCTGGGAGCTCCATCCTTAGCATCCTTATTCCAATATACCCAGCATCATTCCTCAGCACATGTACAAACCAACGTAGTCTCACCTTTCTGGCTGTCTCCAAACTGTCCAACTTGAGCTGACCCTCTAATATACTCATTCCTAATCCTATCCATCCTCATCACACCCAATGCAAATCTTAACATTTTTGTCTGCCACCTCTAGCTCTGACTCCTGTCTTTTCATCAGTGCCAATTCAGATAAAAAAAGTACAAATGCAAGCAGACTGTGGTATAGAAATGCTTTAATAAAGCATATAAAAGAAGAAAAATCACAAACCAGTTTCGGCTGAGCAAGTTAAGCAGCCTTCAACAGTGTTAAGTCAAAAAACAAAGTCAATGCCATTATATAACCCAATATAGAAACAAAATTCGTGCTCATTGGTTAATCAAAGATTTTCATTACGCCCTGGTGGAAATAAACCACCCAGCTTAATTATCAATTTCTTTTCTTTTGTATTTAATATTGAATGCCACCCTGCTTTGTTAGTTCTATTCCCCACAATCCTGTCTATAATAATAAATCTAAAATTAGCATTCTTTTGTGCAATGGAATGTTTAAACAAAGCATTACTGGGTTTTTTGGTCCTAACGTCACTGCAATGTTCAGATATCCGTAGCCTCAAGGGTCTAGAAGTTTGTTCTATATAAAAGGCATAACAGGTTCATGTCGCAAGATAAATCACCCAGTCGGTTCCAGAATTGGCATAGAACCTGATGTCATTACAAGTCCCTGTATTGCTGCTAGTAAATTGTTTAGATTTCCTCAACCTATGGCAGTGTGAGCAGTGTCCACAAGGGAAACAACCAGAAAGTAAATCCCCTGTCATAGTTCTCTGAATGGGATCCGGTGTGTATCTAAAGCCTTGTTTGAAGTAATTGAAATGAGATCCAAGGGTCCTTCCTCTACGAAAGGAGAAAAAGCATCTGTCCTGAAGAAACTCTGATATCCTATTGTCTGCTAGGAAGATATTCCAATGTCTTTGGATGCTATCCAATAACAAGTTAGTATTTCTCCCATAGGTGGTTACAAACCGAATAAAAGTATCACCCCTCTGTGTTTTGTCTTTATTTTTCAAAAGGTCCTTTCTGTCTAGTCCTGAAACCAAATTACTTGCAGTAAGTATATCCCCAGTTTTATAACCCCTGTTTTTAAATCTCATGGTCACGTCCTGTTTGAAATGTTCATAAGTGGCTGGATGTGAGCAGATATACTTTATCCAAAGAAACTGAGATTTGGGAATGTTCCAGGTAATGTGTGATGGGTGAAAACTAGATGCATGTAAGATGAGAATTATACTGTGGATACTTATGGTAAACCTCCGTGTATAAATTATGATCCACTTTTCTGATGACTAGCACATCCAAAAATGTTATCTTTAAGGCATCATAGTTGACTGTGAAATGTATTCCTGACTTATTGCTGTTCAAGTATTCCACAAACTCCTGAAGGTATTTGATGTCTGCTCTCCACACCATCCAGCAATCGTCCAGATTAATGCCTCCATATGTCAATTTCATCTAAATATATATTATGGCAGGTGTCTTAAATGAGATGTTCTTCTATAAATGCCATAAAGAGATCGGCATAAAAGGGAGAAAAGGATGCCCCCATAGCCATACCCTGGACCT
Organism: Protopterus annectens; assembly: GCF_019279795.1. Classification (NCBI taxonomy): domain Eukaryota; kingdom Metazoa; phylum Chordata; order Ceratodontiformes; family Protopteridae; genus Protopterus; species Protopterus annectens. The sequence continues at coordinate 1,763,667,884 of NC_056743.1, forward strand.
GCCAATAACATTTGTTTTGATAATAAAAAACATTTTTGGTCAGAACATGTTCTGCTAGATGGATAAGGAAGGTGTTGAGGCCTAGTGGGTATAGTTCAGATCTTTATAACCAATATTCAAGTGCCTGTAAACCAGCCCAATGGGCAATATTGGTGTACAAAGCAGATACTTCCAAAGTACATAATAACCAACCTGGTTCTAATTGCATATCTGAAATAATTTCTAAAAATTCAGTGGTATCTTGAACCCTGGACCAAACCCATTTAAGTAAAGGTTGTGGATGTTTTGCTGAATATTGAGAGAGTGGTTCTGTAATGGGACCCTTACCTGAAACAATGGGTCTTCCTGGTGGATGATAAAGATATTTATGTATTTTTGGAAGCAGATAAAGATATTGACCCCTGGGATCAGACACAGTCAAATGAAATAGTATTGTATCAGAGATAATGCCTTCATCCTTAGCAGACAAAAGAAATGCATTGATTTGTTTCTTAAAACTAGGACTAGACTCTAAAGGCATATGTATATAATACCACCCATCATTCAGTTGCCTTTCTGCTTCAACATTATAGTGCACCCAATCCATAACAATCACTGCCCCTCCCTTGTCCGCAGGTAGAATCATCAGATTTTTATTATTTTCCAATTCATTCAAGGCCTGTTGTTTGATCTTTGAGAGATTATTAGGCTTGATCCCAACTTCCCTGAAATGGAAATGTAGATCTTTGAGAATGCTTGTTTGGAACATCTGGACATTCTGATGCATGGGGGCATGAAGGTGGATTTATGGTACTTAAACACATCATCCACTTTAGAGTTGTCAAATGAGTGGAAGTGCAATTTCAAATTTAGCAGTCGGCAAAAGGATGTAACATCCTGTGCAAGAGAGTCCTCAGAAACAAAAAAAGCCAGGTATAAAATTTTGCCCTTTATTTAACAATTGAGTTTGAGTTTGTGACAAAGATTGTGATGAAATATTTAACACATTATTGCTTCCAATTATTTCTGCATCATGAGTTTGAGTAAGCCCTCTATGCTGTCTACCCCTAGTGTGTTTTCTCCCTGCCCTCCTTGTCCTACCCCTAAAGGGTTTATTGAATTACTGCGTTTGGACAAAAGGGATCCTGTGGTATGCTGCATATCTACGTCTGTGGCTGAAGATGAATCATCCCCAGATGTCCCAATGTGAGATGATGTGGACTTCTTAAGTATAGACTTGGATCATTTATGCTTGAGAGTTCACCTATTCTCATTCTGAAATTTGACATGTTTGTTTGTGCTGAAGGGATTGCCCCTATTGTAATCCCCTGTATCTCTTTGGAACTTGTGTATTTTCCTCTCCCTAAGTTGTTGTTCTAAGTTGAGTAAATCCTGACTCAATTTGTTTAAGCAAGTAGTATATGAAGGTTGACCTTCAAATTTCTTTGTTTCCTCACACATCCTGGCTACCTCTGATATGCTCATATTGGTGGAACGATCAATACCTCCACAAACCATATGGAGGCTTTTTGTTGGGCCATGGCCCATTTTTCAGTCAATTCTGTATCAATATTTCCTACCAGAGGTTGGATACGTACTCTAAGGCCTCTGGGTGAAATTCCTTTGGCTAACTAAGTCTTAAAGAGTCTAAGGTGCCAGACATTGGTCAGTAAGGGCCTCATACATTTAGTCAATTTTTGAAAATGGGAGATGCATGAATTCTCTGGTCCCATTGGGTCCAACCCAGTGTTAGTATCATTAGATTGCCCAAGACCAAAAATGCCAAGGTCATCCCTGTCTGCTGATAAGCCTTGTAAAATCTTGGTTAAATCCATTTTATGGTAACCTAATCATTTATGAGTTGCAGTAGATATATATATATATATTTATGTGACTGTGATCTTCTTTAAACATAATAAGTGCCAAAAAATAATATAAGTAATCCCAAAAGGGGGTTGATTGAGTGAGGTCAGGAAAATATGAAGAAAAAAAACCCAATATATCAAATAATACTCCACCGGTGTTCATAGACGATACCACACCATAATGGCCCTATGGTCAAATCCAAGGGACTAATAATGCCAAAGCATATATCTGAACCAAAAACATTTTACCACCAATGCTACGTTTGTTCCTCAATAATGTATCAGTACCTATCTGTGATGTAATCACATACACAAATCAATTCAAAGGAACAGACAATAATAGACCTTGCCAAGCTCCACCTTGAAAATGTGTTTCAATATGTTAGAGAGACACCCACATGCAATACTGTGTCCCCCTGTATATATCTATGATTTCCACAAACATATATCTGATAAATGCCCAAATCCGAAAAATTATTATCAGCAATGCTACGTCCATTCCTATACTAGTAATGTATTTATATCCATTCGTAATGTAATATCAAACAAAAATCAATGCCTGGGAATGAACACTAATAGTCCTTGCTACCAATGTGTTAGAAAAACATCCATATGCAATACTACATTCCCCTGTATAAGGCTGTGGTTCCACATAAATTGAATAATATCAGGTCTGCTATGAGAACTGTGAATATACCATCATAATAACAATATCCGTGAGCTCATGTGATGATTCCCCTATCTAGGAAAAAACAAAACCATCACCTAATATAGTCTTGTTGATTATACCATCATAAATATAAAATTGCAACTATTACAACTGGAAACAATGTCCAATTGCTATATTAATATACCTGACCAAGGCTTGTCTATATGTTTAGTTTCATAGTTTCATAGTTTAGTACTAGGCTATCTGCCCTGGGGCATTTGTAAGCCTAGCCATAGTGATGTGGCTTTCGCCACCCCATGAAATGGTACAAAAATGCACAGAATAGATTTAGAATACTGTGCCTCTGTCTAGTAGTGGCACAGTGAAGGTCCCCTTATATAATAGAATTAGTTTTTATTGTACAACTCAATAAAAATATAGATGTCTAAATGATATAGAACAGGTCGGCACAAAATCCTGAAAGGGGATCGATGTAATTATTTATAAATTTCAAATGGATCAAAATGGTAGCCCATATATGTACCGACCATCATATAATCCAACTAGTTATATTCCAATCGTTTGGATAAATCATAAATAAATTTGTGAGACAAACGATGATGACGTATATAAGGTTGTAACCTAAAAAACATATATCAACCCTCTAGCAAGCCAATATATGTCTTATTCGCATATAACTAGTATCACACAGCAATAATGGCTGATGACCATGGTAGGTTTCACAGACAAAGACCCCTCTGCTAGTAAAATCCCTAAAATAAAGGTCTAAGTGCTAATACACCAATAAATGTCCAGTTTGCATACAATTTACAGATATATGACTATCACCAAAATTGCCTGGCCACAATGTTAAATGCTACAAGCATAATCACTTGGCTAATCGGCTTGCCTCTGTTGAATGTTCAGATGGTAGAAAATGTAAACAACTACCATATAGCATTGGCCCCAATTAGAATATGCCCTACATCCAAAAAAGCAAACAGGGGTTAATAATGTAGTCCGTTATGCAGTAGTGGTGATCTGAGCAGTAAATCATACAAAAGTTCACCCAAATCTGAAAACTCAGTTGAGATCCCATGAGAAATTCAAAATGCTTACACTGGCAACGTAATTGAAAAAAGTCCAAAAACAATACCAAGCCACATATGTATGCAACTGATAGATTTCCGATTATATAATTATAATGTAGATTCCAACTCTAACTACTCGCAATTATGTCTATTTAATAATAAGTGATACTTCAATACACTGTGACACAGCAAAAAATGGCTGCTGACTATGTTAAATTATACAAGCAGAACAATATTCAAATTCAATAGTCTGAAAAAAAGGCCAAACGTGTTTACCAAACAAAAAACTTTCATTGAAACCCCCAAAACAAGACAGAATGTGCCTTAACCCAATTATGTGGCCAGTGCGTCCCCTCCTGTTTGAGAAAACGCTGTAATCCAGAGAAAATGGCGAATGCCAATGTTAAATCACACAAACAAAAACAGTCCGTTGATAAATTGCCCTAGATAAGGCAAAACCTGTAAATAATAAAGCGACTGCTTTCTGTTGTTCCTCAGAGCAAAGTGTGTCATGAGCCCAATTGTCTGACCCAATATGACGGAACCACTCTCTCATTATTTAACAAACATCTACAACCTTTACTTAAATGGGTTCACTCCAGGGTTCAAGATACCACTGAATATTTACAAATTATTTCAGATATGCAATTAGAACCAGGTTGGTTATTATGCACTTTGGACGTATCTGCTTTGTACACCAATATTCCCCATTGGGCTGGTTTACAAGCACTTGAATATTGGTTATAATCTATGAACCTATATAGATCTGAACTATATCCACCAGGCTTCAACACCTTCCTTATTGGTCTAGTAGAATATGTTCTGACCAAAAATGCTTCTATTATCAAAACAGATGTTATTGGCAGGTTCAGGGTACAGCTATGGGTACATTCTTTGCCCCGATTTATGCCGATCTCCTTATGGCATTTATGGAAGAACATCTCATTTATGACACCAGCCATAATATATTTAGATGAAATTGACATATGGAGGCATTATCTGCACGATTGCTGGATGGTGTGGCGAGTAGACATCAAATACCTTCAGGAGTTTGTGGAATACTTGAACAGCAATAAGTGGGGAATGCATTTCACATTCAACTATGATGCCCAAAAGATAACATTTTTGGATGTGCTAGTCTTTAGAAATGTGGATCATACTTTACACACGGAGGTTTACCGCAACATCCACAGTATTTCTCCCTGGGCCTCCACTGAAAATTGTCTTTGTTCCAAGTCAGACTTTCCCAGTTAACAAATGTTAAATAAATAAAATGCATCTTAGTTCTACTTTCTCAGTTCTGTTTACTACATCACCCTGGTGTAATACCTTTAAGACTAAAAACTTAAAGTCATGGCTACTGCCTTCACTATTCATATGTTTGGCAATGACACTATAATTCAAGCCCTTACGTGCACAGTACAGATGATCTCTAATCTTTTCCCTTAAACGCCTGTTCATCTTACCTACACAGAATGAATTACAGGATAGGCACCATGCTAGGTAGACCAAATTCTTTGTATTACAATCAGCTGAAACTGTTAGATTGTACCTCTGACCAGTGGACGGACATATGAAGACATCAGTCTCCTCTACATGTTCACAGTGCGCACACTTCTTGCATCTGCTCGTACCCTTACCAAACCCTGGTGCATCTAAACAACCCACATTCCTAGTGTAACACAATCTGTGTTTCAAAGATTTCTTGTTCCTATATCCATATCTAGGTCTATCTCCTGCCATTGCTGCTATCTGGGGATCAACTTGTAACACATTCCAATACTTCCCAAAATTGTTTTTAAGTTGGTAATCATCATTCAAATGTGTTAGAGTGAATATCATACCTAGGGGTTTCTTCTTAACTACTTGTTGAGTTTTGGGTGGTGAGGAGAAACAAGGCTTCCCATAAGTATCTCTGTTGTGCTTCACTAAGTCTTGCTTCGTCTTTACATCACACTCCTTATATCCTCTCAAAAGGAATTCAGCTTTAATTTGTTCAAGCCCTTGACAAAAGGCATCAACCCTCACTGTTAACCTACTTGTCCTAATTGTTTGTCCTTTTAGCACGTTCTTAACGACATGCTAAGGGTGCATACTAGTCCGGTGTACATACGTGGGACAGAAGCATTCTTTCCTAAACACCCTAGTTTGAACTCTGTTGTTCTCATCCTTGAAAACTTGGACATAGAAAAACTCTATCTGATATGAGGAGCACTTAGAAGTAAATTTCAAGAAGGGACCACTAGTTTTAACATAGTTCCCAAAAGCTGACAATTGTTCCTTGGTTCCTGACCATAACAGGAACAGACTGTCTACAAATCGACAATAAAACTGTACAAAGTCCTTATGGGGGTAGCAAAACATGTTCCTCCTCCCATCCCACCATCACCAGGTTGGCATAGCTATTAGCACATGGTGTGCCCATGGCTACGCCAGAAACCTGCCTGCAACATCTCCCTTCAAAAGTGAAGACAATATACTCCAATATTAAACCCAACAGATAGCATAAAAATCTACTTGATGGGAATCATAAACTTTTTTGCCTAATAGGACATCTCCATTAAACCGATTCTCACAGCATATAGGTTGAAGAAGTAATTGTTCTCTCATATGTTAGTGTTTTTGTGTTCTGGTTGTTTTTATATGTTTATTTATATACATATGTAATTTTATTTTACAATTTTGTCACACATATATTTTTATACACACACACACACACACACATATATATATATATATATATATATATATATATATATATATATATATATATTTAATATATATAGCTATATAAATATATACACTAGTATACTATTTTTAGTATTTGCTGTGTTTTTAGTGAATATAGATCTGTAACATTCTGCTGGTAGTGAATTGCCATGCATTAACTTTTACTCGATATGTTGCTTGGAGACAGATAATGCACTTTGTGATAAGGATATATATATATTAGTTAAGTGAGATCTGAAGAAGCAATTTCTTTTGAAAAAGCGCTTATCCTATTAAATATTTTTTATATAGTGGTCTTTGAGTCACTTTCCTTCAACTATGTTTCTGCTCTGGTAGACTGTAGTTGAAATTATATAATAACAGGAAGAAAATCCCAGCCTTTAAAAGCAAACTTAACACCTCAAAATCTAGAGATGAATTCAGAAAGATCAAGAAAGAACTTGGAAACAAAAGCAAATCCTCTAAAAGTAAGTACAAACTGAGAATTGCTACTTCTGTTAAGGACAATGCTAAATAAATAAATAAATGTCCACTAGTACTAGAGACCTTGTGAACTAAACAGGCTAGTATCTCCATGTAAAATCTGATGGAGGTAGAAGGGTCCACATTGACCATTCTAAGACTGGAGAGCATTGCCACAGCTGTGTGAATATCTGTATCATACATACTAGAAATCATTAACCTCAGTGAACAGGAAATTGGCAGTATACATCATGTTTAGGCATTATATATGGGATCTTAGCCCATGAAGGTTGGAAACGTTGACATCAGGTGTTCTTTACATTTTCTGATCTGTTTGACGAGTATGGAGAATTAAGATATAGAGCCTGAGGTACATTAAAGAATTACAGGGGATGTTATACTATTCAATTATTTGTGACTATGTGCAAATGGGCAATAACTCAGCCAAAATATGAACCACGGGTATATATTTTTGTAGTTAACTAAGCCCTTTCTACTCCCTTTGTAGGACAGTACTAGAACCTAGGTCAGAGACAAGAAATAAGATGGAATACTGTAGGTATAGCAATGTGCCCCTAGTTGGTATGGAGATATGAAAGAGAGGGTGACTGAGATTTAATGGCTCTAAGTGGGGATTTCTAATATGATTTTGTAGTGATCCACAGTAAAAGACTGGAGGGAGGCTTCTAAAATCTAATTTCTATAAGGAGTGGGAAATGCAAGACCCACTGACTTTAAAAACTCACATGGGATGGTTGAGTCAAATGGAGAAAATAAGAAACAGTCGCAAAGCGATCTTACCTGGCATGTTGCACAATTAAGCCTCATACTGTTCTCTTTACCTTAAATTTAAAAAATGCTATTCTCAGCACCCCCTCCCCCAACAATTTAGATGCAAATAATCTGTAAAATTGTCTAGAGGGTAGGGCAAAGGTAGTAGCTACCTACTATCAGCACTATAGAAAATATGCTGATCAGTTCCTGCAAGCAATACTGGTAATCATTTAAGCTGAAATTGTGAATTACAGTGAGCATTTTGTAGGATAAGATCTAATACAGCATGGAGTCAGTGTTGTTCTTCGCTGAAGATTAGCAAAGGTGTTTGGTCATTATGCACTGTGACATTTTCAGGCAGTAAACCCACCTGGCTTCTCACAAAACAATGTATTTTACTAGTAGAGTTTAAGTTTAATAAAATAAGCACTGTATTTGCAGTACAATATACAGTTCAGGCCTTTAGCCACATTAGCTGTGGGATTCAGTACTGGTGCGTTATATATTTCCCATGGCTGACAGTCTTTTGAAATTACACTATCTTGTGAACTTGTTTTAAAACACAAAGTCTCTATCTCTCTCTCAAACAATTAATTCATAGGGTCATAGGTCAGTACTAGAGTGTTGATCCAGAACACTATTAGTAGCCTAGCCACAATACTCCATATCATAGATACTCATCGACATAACTAATTTATACCTAGCTTCAACCCCTTTCCGTGAAGCCTTGATGGTCCAGACCCAAAATGTATTTACAATTTCACATCTTATACTCAAAGAGGGTCTAGGAAATATTTTGCTTTACAGCCAAAGGAAATCTAGTCCATCAAAGAGGGGTTCTCTAGGATGTATATCTTACTACCAAGTTTCATTTATGTTTTGGTGGAAATTAAGATTTCCAGAGTGGATGTTGACAGTGTTATACGTTTTGAGGTTGTATGGATCTCATAGGACTTGATCCTTCAAGGATCTAAGCTAAGCTAGACAGAGGTCACCTCCCAAGAGTCTGTAGGCAAAATTAAAGAGAGAGAGAGAGAGACCCCTTTAATATGATCTGAGTAGCTCAAGGAAGATATGCCTTTGATTCTCTTAGCAATGAAACCCTTTAATCTCTCAAGCTGGATCATATGGAGTAGAGAGGATAATAGCTTCCTTACATCTGGCAAAAATACCCCTGGTAATTAGTCTGACAAGGTAAAAGGGTTTCATAGGTAGGTACTAAGATATCGGCTCAAGGGCCTACGTAAGCCTAGAAAGCAAGGTTCCATAGCTTACACCACCCAAGAAAGTTATTTTCCTGTGCCACTGTCTTAATAATAGTGGATACATGGTTATCAAAAGGAGTTTTTTGTCAATGAAAATGCCCAGGTCCTGAATGGTAGTGTCAACTCTTAGAGAAGTGTCACCTATGTAGCAATTGCAGGGGTACACAATTTGTTGCAAAGGACAGAATGGGGCATTTCTTGGCATTTACTTTAAAGCCATAGTGTAAGTTCCATGTATTATTGTTTGGTGTTAGTCCCATCTGAAGAATATAGGGCTGCAAGAAAGTAATGGAATGCATTCATTATGGAACTTATTAACATGGACATAAGCAGCCTACAAGCTCTGGAACCAAGCCCATTTGATATGCCTTTAACAAACCCAAATGGTTTTGGGTCCAGGGCGGTGGTGTGGGAGTACTAATAAGTTAGGGAAAGTTAAGGGGAGATGTGAGAGTAATGTTAGAGCTGAATTTGTTCATTAATATTTTGCCCATGTCCTCAGGGGATGAGTAAGTGTGGTTCTGCATTACCTCATTGCTAGGCATTACCTCTAAGGTAACTGGCATATCTGAAGAACGCTTTGTAGTTGTCCTTAACAGAAGTAGCAATTCTCAGTTTGTACTTACTTTTAGAGGATTTGCTTTTGTTTCCAAGTTCTTTCTTGATCGTTTTGAATTCATCTCTAGATTTTGAGGTATTAAGTTTGCTTTTAAAGGCTGGGATTTTCTTCCTGTTATTATATAATTTCAACTACAGTGTACCAGAGCAGAAACACAGTTGAAGGAAAGTGACTCAAAGACCACTATATAAAAAATATTTAATAGGATAAGCGCTTTTGCAAAAGAAATTGCTTCTTCAGATCTCACTTAACTATCCTGTAATTCATTCTATGTAGGTAAGATGAACAGGCGTTTAAGGGAAAGGATTAGAGATCATCTGTACTGTGCACATAAGGGCTTGAATTATAGTGTCATTGCCAAACATATGAATAGTGAAGGCAGTAGCCATGACTTTAAGTTTTTAGTCTTAGAGGTATTACACCAGGGTGATGTAGTAAACAGAACTGAGGAAGTAGAACTAAGATGCATTTGATTTATTTAACATTTGTTAACCGAGAAAGTCTGGCTTGGAACAAAGACAATTTTCAGCGGAGGCCCAGGGAGAAATGCTCTAGATGCATGTCTTTGGAAGGTGGGAGGAAACCCACACGAACGCATGGATGATATGCAGACTCCACACAGAAGGCACCCCAGCCAAGAATCAAACTGGAGAAACTCATGCTGTGAGGTGACAACTCTACTGCTGCATCACTGCGCCATCTTGTTATTTTGAGACTGTGAGCCCATTCAGGCTCAGGTCTCAGTGATCACATTTCCAGTAAATCGATTCTCACAACAAGTAGGTTGAGGAAGTAATTGTTCTCTCATAACATTCTGCTGGTGGTGAATTGCCTTTCATTAACTTTTACTCAATATGTTGCTTAGAGACAGAAAAGGCACTTTGTGCTTATTGGTTATTTGATTGTGTGAAAAGTATATATATTATCTGTGTTAAAGTTTGTTAAGTGAGATCTGAAGAAGCAATTTCTTTTGCAAAAGTGCTTATCCTATTAAATACTTTTTATATAGCATCTCTGAGTTGCTTTCCTTCAGCTGTGTTTCTGCTCGGGTACACTGTAGTTGAATTTGCTTTGCTGGTTGATTTAGTACTGAGCAGTTTATTGCCAAGGGTTTAATTGTGTTTTTTTAACTTATTATATAATTTGTTTATACTAGTATTCCACATAGGGGTTTATTTCTAAGTTTGCCATAATATTTGTGTCTTGTGGGGAGAGATGCCTCAATGCATGCTTTGACCTGGGCATAGAAACTATCCACAAATGTGGCAATGTGCAAGATAGGCTCAATGACAAGAGAAGGGAACTTAAACTTCATCAGTTAGCTGGAGTATGTTTGCTTCAGAGTAGTCTCTAAAGACAGAGGGGTGTTGTAGTAAGTCACGTTTTACACTCTCATAGTGAATGTTACCGTACATTGGTCTAATGTGACCAAGGATGTGGTAATTGTAGTTGTTGAACATATGGTGGCAGTATTGGTGAGAATTAGGTGTAATATTTTTGAACTCCTAGTTGGACTTGAAGCAGTTGGTCTACAGAACTAGGATTAATGAAGTCTATGAATTTTTGTGTAGATTTATTTGAGGTGCTGCAGGTTTTCCAGTTAACAGAGGGAGAATTGACGTCTCTGAGAAAACAGTGTTAAGCTCAATAGTGAAGGATTTCAATTTGTTTAGATACGTCTCATGGGCAGCAGGTGAAATGGATGGGGATACAGTAGTTGGCTATGATATGGAAAGGATTTCTATTTACAATGAAAAGGATATGGAGAAGTTCAAGCTCATTGTACAAGTGTAAGAGTCTGGCCGTGAGATTATATCTTAGGGATAGAGTCATACTCCCTCCAGTAACATCATCATCTTCCTCACTGGGTCTGGGAGAAGATAGTTGTTGAAACCCTGCACTGTGGGGTGCCATCACTATTCTGAAACCATGTTTCAGCAACTAGGCAGTTATCTGTATCTATATATATTTATGTATTTTTGCTGTAGATTAGTTATGTAGGTAATTTGAGGTGACACCTAAAAATGCTCTATGGGAGAGGAAAAGGTCCTAGCCAATATAATGAAGCCACAAAGGAAGAGGTTCAGGCTATCCCTAATAAAACAGCCAAGGTTGTAAATCATCTCCTCCTAGATATATGTATTGAATCCCCTTAGAATGACATCGATAGATAAGCCAATAATTAGTCATTTATCTTTTGTTTGCATTGTAGCATCATTCTTGATGATGGTAGGATACTGTTCAGTACCAGTTTCACACTAATTTCAGATGCATACTCTGAGACCTCTGTCTTGACCCTCTTCATATTATCTAATAAGATATGCCTGAAGTCATTCACCTCCACAAGCGCCAACGACCATGCCACATGTGCACTTAAGGTGAAGGGACTTGAGGGCCCTACAGATCCTGTTACCATCACCCTGCCTTTGCTCATCCTGGTGAGTGGTGCATCTATGTGTGTTTAACTATGGAGTCACCTATGACTAAACTACTACCATATTTACTGACTCAGCCTTGCTGCCTTAAGGGCTTTGCCTTGCTAACTAAGTAGCCTCTTTTTGTAGTTATGTTCTGTCTAGTGTTTGTGAATGTTGTTTGCCTGTGAGTGTCCTGTACACCAAACCTTCATATTGGAGGACTTTGTGGTTTAGAGTGGTACTTTTTAAGCACCTTGGCACAAGAAAGCTTATTTGTTTGTCCAGGATATAGTGGGCATGGTTGTGTGAGTTTCAGAAAATGTATGGAATTGTTTAAGAAGAATCAGTTATCAGTGAGCGTGAAGCAGTTCTTGCGTTGCCTTAATGTTCGTGTTGCTATCAGGTGTGCAACAGATGGTGAGCTAAACTGTGACTTCATGATATTCAGTGCTTGCTGAAACAGTGGTTATAATGAATGCTAATGAAGTGAATTAGTAGGAAGGGTCTAAATATTAGAACACTAGGATGAGAAGAGTTTAACAGAAGTATGGAAAAAGAGGTTAAACCATCTAGGTAATGCACTGTGCACTAAGCAGGCAGAAAAGATAAGCAGGAGGGTAACGTGAGCTTAGTAGTCTAGGGGGAGGAACCTCCCAGTTTGATCTACTAGTGTTCATCAGTATAAGCAGATGAGATGAGACTGGGAGGAGTTTCCAAAGACAAGTAATAGTAAGGGAAGTCAGTGCTAGAACAACATTACCAGGCTTTGTGGGTACTCCTTATTTTGGATGTGTGGAATACAATGGGAGGGTAAAAGTAATTAAATAGCATACATAACTGATATTCGTGTGTCACTAACAACAGCAATGAAGGAGGAGAGGGAAAGAATTTGTTACTAAAATTAACACAAATGACAGACAACTACAGAGGCATAAGCCAAATAACGTAAAGTCGACAGGGTGTTCATGAGTAACACAAGTCTTTACAAGTCATTTTTTTCTTTACTTTTTTTATCAATGGGGCTTTCACTGGTGAAGCAAATAAAGTATTTTACCTAATTTTTTTATATACTTTAACAGAATCTCACTGGTCAGGCAACTTCCATATTTCTGCTATCAGGACTTCCACTGATAATTTTGGATCTTGGACTGGATTTCCCAGCTATATGCTCAGGCTGCTGTCCATCTCTCCTTTCACCAAAAGTATTCCAGAATCCTCTGGATTTTCTCAAATTACTTCTGACATACTAGACTATCCTGGCCTTAAGAAAATATGGTGGTTAATGGTTAACTTCAAACATCTGAATTCCAGGCATCTCATCTAAATGGACCAGTCCTCATTTCTATGCTCAGATGTGCTCTTCCATATAAGAATCAATAGTTTATTTTTTGCTAAGCAAAACTAGTGTTAGTGCTGGCTCATTCATGTGTCCCTATCTCAGCCTTTTTCCATTATCTGTTGGGCATTTACCCACTGTATTTTGCAACAGATAACCAAAAGACCTATTTTAAGCATAAATGATATTTAATGAAGTGTATCAAAGAATGCTGAAGACCTTTTTGGCTCTTCTTCTCACCTCTGAGATAATGTTTCTTCCAACTTTGAGAGGGGTCTTTTATGTCTCTACTTCAAACTGAGGCGTGCCAGACAGCGGCATTGACCAGGATGACAACTGATCTTGCTACAGCTCTGTCTTTGAGCCAAAGAATGAGTCCATAATGATAACAAGGACATAATTTATATGCATACTAGACAAAAGATTAATATCTGCACTCATAAAATGCAGGTATCATAGAAATGACATTCTTTTAAATAAAAAATAGACTAATGCACTTTTTTAAAATGTAAGAAAAAAAACAACAAGCATTTAAACTGATACATGGTGCTTGCTTTTTATGCAGCATGTATCATAAGACAACTACCTCATTTCAACACTTTTTATTTTGAGATGCAGTAGGAGAAGATACACAGTACTGTTGGGCTAAGACTGTAATAAATGGGTGAAATATTAAACCTAGATATTATACTGTTTAACTAGAGTTGTTGTTGTGTCTTTTGGCTTTTCCCGGTTAGGGATCGCCACAGCGGAACTCTGGTCCGCTAATGATTGGCAGTAGATTTTTACATGCCGAGTTGCCAGCTCTGACGCACAACCTTCAATGAAGGTACGCCCATTCACGCATGTCTACACACAGAAGACGCTTTAGCTGAGAATCGAACACGATGTCTTACTGTGAGGTGACAACGCTACCGCAGCAGCACCACCGCAGTACTGTTTAACTAGAGTACACACTGAAATACAATCCAGTCTTTTGCCATGGTTATCATGGCACTTGTCAGTTTTAGTATTCTGTTTGAACTGGGCTTATAACTCCTATTACAGTACAACAGATCCTCAAGAGTACAAATGTAGTGTCAAATGGAGTTAAAATGCTGGAATTAATGGTGATGCCAGATTCAGTTACTCTTTTTATTTCTGCCTTAAAATGTATTTAAATGTCATAGAGAATCATGGTTACCTGGTATCACATTATGCATAGATATGCTGTAATATATAAAAGCAAGGCTTTCATAAACAAAGAACCACTGACATTTTAGCGTCAAAACAACTGTTGCAGAAATAGAAATAGAAGCAGCAAGAAGCTCCATCAAAGATAATTTTTTTGCTTATATATAACAATGAATGGTAAAACACCATTTTCCAATTGATGGGTATGATATCTTATTTGCTTGCTTTTACATCATTATGTGACAGTGACAATCCGAATATTAAAGTGCTTTGCTTGCCGTTATGAAATGAAATATCTAGCAGTTTTTTACCTTTTCCAGTCATGTCAGCTGCTTTTTAGTGTGAAACAGAATTTATCGTCAGAGTAGTTAAGGAATGTTTGTAGCACTATTTGATTCATGGGGGCAGCACCGCACCTAGTGATAGATATAAGGTGGGAGAGTGCAGCAGAGATGTGAGCCTTTTCCTTTTAACAGTCAAAGCATCCAGTATAGTGTGCTTACATTTTGCCTATAAAATTCTCCATTACCCTACTAATACTCCCATACTTAATAACCTTATTGCCCCTTACAGGAATCTTACTTCCCTCCGCTCAGCTAACAAACTACTAGTTGCCACTTTCAAATCACACAATAAAGCTGGTGACTCCCTGTTTGCAAATAGTGTTGGCTCATACTGGAATAAACTTCCCACAGAACTGACCACTCTAGTCTCTCCACAACTTTTCAAGAAACAACTAAAGAACTATTTCAAATCTCACTGGCTATGCCCTTGCTCTAATCCTGACTGACCTCAGCATCCAACTCTCTTTACAGTTCTGTCCTTTACTCTTCTGCTTGTCTCTATCACTAGTACTACCCCTCCTCTGTAGCTCACCTTGAATGTCACTTGCATTTTACTTTCCTACAACATCCCTTTCTTCGTTCTACTTGATATATTACTGCAACCAGTCATCTCTCCATTTATTTAAACCTTATCCTGCTCCCTGATGTGCTAACTGTTTCTTTATAACTAGTGCCCCGATACTAAATGTTTATCATTATTGTTAATACTGTACATATTATACAGACTCTTGGGCAAGTCACTAGTGCTGTTTCTTTATAACTAGTGCCCTGGTACTAAATGTTTATCATTATTGTTAATACTGTACACATTATATAGACTCTTGGGCGAGTCACTATTCTCTCTCTCTCTTCAACTTTAATATTCTTGCCTTGTAAAGAATATGGGATTAGGAATCCTCACTGTATTTTAGATTTTGTTGAATTTGCTTCTGTTCTGTTACTATGTTAATAGTTCTTTACATGCCTATAATTTGTTATCTTACTGTGCTGTTTTCATGTTCTTTTATGATTTACTAGTATATAGTGAAGCTTTTCTCCTCAGGCCTCTGCTGAAAATGGACATGTATCCAGCCAGACTAGCCCGGTCAACAAATGTAAAATAAAAATAAATAAATAAATACATCAGGCCAGATGTGCCCACTGCTTTTGTAAATTACTAGATGTGACAGTGACTCTGATGTAGTCAGCTTGGGATGTGACACACAGAACATGGAAGATGGACTGAGAGCTTGAAATATCTCAGTATTAATGCTGTTCAAGGCAGAGTGAAATGTTACGTGATACTTTCCAGCAAGTATCTGTTTGGAAGGAAGTGGGTGTTATAAAGCAGTTAGTGGCTGCATAATCTTTTATATTCTGGTCTAGGAATGGACACCTTTGTTTGTTGCTGCCTTGGAATTCAGTGAGCATGATAGACACAGCAATGAGGGATATTTTTATGGTCAGATTTTTGTTAAAAATGTCAATCACCAGGAGCTGAAAAAAAACATCCCCCTGGCATTTTGAAGGTCCAGAGAGGAAGTTTTATGAGAAATGTCAGAAATTGCTGCATTATTGGAACAGTAATACACACCCAAAGAAGATTAGTAGCAAATGTTACAGCATTAAGAGCACCGTGGAGTTTTAATCATGCATGTGATAGATGCAAAAGGAAGGTAGTACATAGAAAAAGAGTAAGAAATATCGCCATGAATATGCGCTTATGAGGTCTGAGTGTGTATGTGTGTGCAAACTAAGTAGACAGTGAACACATAAATAGACACATTCTTGCATGCAAGGAATTTGTTCTTTGTAGAATTGTAGAACTGTGAAAGTGTCATGCTGTGATATGACAGACATACCTATAGTCTATGAGATGCATGCAGCATGAATGGAGAGTTGTTTTCCAATTAAAGACTTAAAGTTCAGTGGCTATAAGACCAAGAGGGTAACAAGGATGTTAGAAAGCTCATGAGAAGGCATTTTGTGGAAAGAATTGTGGAGGGCTGAGATAAGTATCCACTAGAAATAATGGCAATAAATGGTATAAGGTGTTTACAGAGTGTACATCTGGTTTGGATACTGTTAGATACCTAATCATGTATTTGTTTATGACTATTTTGAGCTGGTAAAGGCAGAGAAGGCTGAATATTTTTAGGAGAGAGAATCAACCAAGCAGTCCTTTTCCTTTACAAATTTAGTTTCTGTTAATTGGGGAATCATTTCCTGGTCTCAATCTAAAGAACATTTGTTATAATCCATACCAATGTTCCCAGATGGTCAATGATTGTAAACTGTGTATTCAACCTCTGCAGTTATATGGATGAATTGTCTTCTCCTGATGTCCCATATTTCTTATCAGTCAGTTGTAATCTAAATTCTAAACTGGATTCAAAATGTTTCTGCTTCTAGCCTTGTGATCTGTACATATTTGTGCACTTCTCTTACACCAATTGCTTGAGAATTAGCAATCTGCATTTTAAAATCAAAGGAACTCCTGTTTCTTTAGTTTCTCTTTTCTTAGATGGTGATTATCACAGATATATCTAGGCACTGTTTTATCATGATGCTTCATCTTCACTAATGTTTACATGGAGTTTTGTGATTGACTAGCAGGTACATTAAAAATGGCAGTGGGCTTGCAAATTAATACACAACTTGTGAAAAAAAAAACGTATCAATGATGGGAAAATGTTTAGATGGAGGATAAGAACCTCATTGTGAATTAAATTTTAGTAC
Organism: Protopterus annectens; assembly: GCF_019279795.1. Lineage (NCBI taxonomy): Eukaryota > Metazoa > Chordata > Ceratodontiformes > Protopteridae > Protopterus > Protopterus annectens. The sequence continues at coordinate 1,763,685,306 of NC_056743.1, forward strand.
ATCCAAGTTTCATCACTGGTTGAAAAGTGGTTTAGAAACTTATACTGCAGGTGGTACAGAGTGACTTCTTTGCTTCCTTCGAAGAACAAAGTCAAAGTTTACAGAAGTGTTCATGGCGTAAAATACATTGGCATCATCAGGAAATATCAGATCTGCAAAAACAGGTAAAAATTTAAATAAATAAATTATTATATCATTTGATGTAAAACATTTCCTCACCATTTCAAGAAAGGATTTCAGTTTCTTGTTTATATTTAATTTATTTTACAAAGATACCAAGAAAGCAGTCTGGCACATTTTATACCACAACAATTAAAATGATTTGATTCAAACCTTTGAGCGTTACTCATAATAAATGCATATTTTGTTCTTCCAAAAGACTTTTCAAGTGAGAATATTTTAAATGCTCTCACAACTGCACATTTATCACTTACCTGCACATTTGCTCAGTGAGTCATTATAACATTACACCAGCTTGCATCGAATTGATCTACAGTAGCACCTATAGACTCCCCAACATTCTAAACAGTTTTGGATTAAGATAAGCAGTTGAGAAAGCAACCCAACATGTTAATGGAAATAAACCCATGTCACCAGTAACAGAAACAATTTAAAGTTGAAAAGCCAAACAGTTAAGTCCACAGTTTTCCTACAGTATATCAAAGCATTACAACCATCGCAGCTAGCACTGTAGCTGTATATATGTAATAGAATATTATTTACACACACACACACACACACACACACACACACACACACACACACACACACACACACACACACACACACACACGTACTCTTCTTACCTGCTTCTTACAATGGTGCTTGTCTCTTTTTGTTCTGAGAATGCTCAGACTGCCTTCCCATCCCCCATTTCCCCAGCCACCTCAAAGTTCATTTCTATATTTGATAGATCCCACCTCTCCCACTCAAAAAATAACTTGAAAAAGACCTAAATGCACTATTATGATGGCTCTCCCACAATAATCTCACTATAAACGTCTAAAAAACTAAACGTGTGATAATCAGTTTAAGACAAAAAGTCTACACAGTCCCATAAAACAGAATACAGCATAACTTTCAAAATCACTTAGAAACCACACCACGCTTCAAATACCTTAGCATCTGACTGGACCCGTCCCTAAACTTTTGATTTTATATCACCAATATTAATTTTTAATTAAATACTGTACTTTATTGGATCAAAAATATCACAGTTCCTATCACCAGAAGGTAGATGTACATTTGGAAAGGAACTTCTTCTGTTACAACCAGACCTCCTCATTAATGCTAAAGCCTCAAAGAAAAACACTCTGCTTTAGAAACCCCCCAAAACAGAATACTAGTGCTCATTCCTAATTAAAGCAAAATGTCTTCTTGTTAGTGAAAGATGCACATTCCCCCTAGCCGGACTAATCCACAAACTCTTACACCAAGATTCCTTGACTTTGTTCTCCAGCCACATCCCTCAAAGAACAACATACTACAGTCTTGTTCTCCTACTCCACACCATTTACAAAACTCCACTCCACTGACCACAGCTTTTCCATAATGCTACCTCAAGACAGAAGAATCACTCCCTACAAACTTAAGAGACATCACCCCTCCTTCCACAGATTAAGACATTTGCTCAAGAAATCTGTGCACACAAGAGCTGCTTGTAAATGATTTTCTCCATAAGGCATTAATTAACTCCACTGTTCTCACTCTGTCCTTTTTCTCTGCATTCATCTCTTAACACTAAAACATCCAGGCTAATTTAACCTCTGTGGTTATCTTTTCTCCGTACTGTAACCTCCTCTATAATGTCTGTCCATCCAACTATCATCAGTTCCCCACTATCACAGTACCCACTTCCCTCAATTGGACTTCACTCTGTTCTATCTATCCTGCACCATCCACATTATCCTGTTTGTCATTATAGCCTATACTTATAATAATTCCATAGAAAGAATCTGATGAAGTCCAATGTACATGGATGACAGCGTTTAATCTTTGTATATTAAAGTGTGGAAATTCACTTCTGCCTCCTTCACTGCTCTAGGTTATCTGATCCTTATGTTGATTCTCTGGGACAGAACATGGTACTCCCAATTTGGTCACATCATTCATAAATTCAGGATGACCCAGTAGTCACATCAGCCACTGTAGAAGAAAACATAATACGTCAGATTCCTCATCTTTTTATATTAAATCAAATAAACAAAGATTAATCAGCTGAGGCACAAGTTCTGTATTTTGTTTTGGTAAAAACTCAGTGTGCATGTTGGAGTTTGTTATCCACTTTTCAGTGATGTAATTTAAGCGTAGTTATTAGTACTGATAGCCTTTACTTCTGTAAATTCTTTTTTGTCCATTCAGACCTTATCTTTACCGGTCCAGCCCAGTATTCAATGCCCACACTGGGTCTGCCAGCTATTTTCCAATCCCCCTGGACTTACTCCATTTTTGCTGGGGCCAGTCATGGATTCAGTGGGAGTCCTGGGGCTTGATTCATCTATGCTTCCATCCGGGGGGATTTTTTTTTTTTCATCCATGACCTAGTCACTCTCTTTCCCCACCCCCTGTGCTCATTGATTATGTCTGAGAGCACCTCTCCTTTTTGGACCACACCTCCAATTAGGGAGAGTATAAACGAGCACCCTCCCACCATGGATAGGCACACCCATCCCTTTCCTGCTATTCCAACAATCACCTAAGCAACTAATCAAACCCAGTTTGGCTGGGCCACAGTCAGGGCTTTATCCCTCCACACCGCTGAAGAGTTATTTCTGTAAATTGTTGAGTCATAAAGATATAAAAAGATGCAATTGTGGATTTCAGTTACAGAATGTTATCTATCAAAGAAAGACCAGTTTCATATTGTTACATTTATACAGGCTCGAAAGTTGGGTAATGTCTTCTGTAGATTCTCACTGGCAATGCATGTTAATTCAAAGACTCCTTCAAGTAGGCTTTAAGTTTCAGTACTTTACACTTAATAAGGCAAGTATTTAAATTATTTAAATTATACTTTTTTTTAGAGCTGATGAAGTTCCTACTATTAGAAAGGAAAGTGGTTTGTTTTATCTTGTATGTGGAGCACGGCATATGCATGTCTCCCTGGAAGACCATTCTATCTCCAAATACTACTTTAAGATCTAGTGTTCCTTTCTCTTATGTTACCACCCTATGTTAGTTCAATAAGCAAACATTAAGGCTTTCTCATTCAAAATGCGCCTGTACAATATGAACTTGAAAATGATTTTTGGAGATAGTAATCTTAACAGTAGGTTAACAAATTGAAAAAGCCACTACCTTTACAACAAATAAGCTACCCCTTGATAGTCACTTTTCACATATGTGAGACGGAATTTTATGATTAGTCTGACAAGCAATATTCTGAAAAGTCTCAATTTCATATTACAAAGGTGGAATCTGTGGAGGTGAAGAAATTAATTTTAAGTTGTCTTTAGACCTGCAGACAAGGCTTGGGATATAGTTGTGTTACATCATGACAAATATCATCAGTTATCATCAGTTCATGTACAGTTTATTGCAAGAACTAAGTACTTATAAGTTGATAACAGAGTATGATTTCCAGGGTTAAGACAGTATGATCTGCATTTTAATACTGGAAATTTTGATTTTGCTGTCAATTATGCTGTGGTTCTTATTATATATGGTCTACCAAATATTAATAAAGACATGAACAACCCATCAACATTCTGTAATTCTAGGTCATGGTCACTTGACAGAACCTAGATTAATAGTTTGGAAGAAAATTAAAATAATTATTAAGCTATGCTGGTAGTGTTATAATGAACACTAGAGATTTTTTGTTGAAACTTAAGCTATATGATTCAATAGACAATCCCCGGGATTCAATAAGCGTTTTTACCCGTACAGGAATAGTGCAGCAGATCCTGCATGAAATATGGCCGCTGAGCAATCTAGTAAACAAGGATGGGGGTGTGCATGAGCCTGCCAGCACTATTCTGGCATGGACACCACTGAATAATGCTAATTGCCTCATTTGCTGGTGAAAACCATGCAAATGAGGTGAATTAGTGATTCAGTAAACAGACAGGCATCCGTGCCAGGACAGTGTGAGGTGCAGAAATGTATTCGGTTACTAACCGAGTACATTTCTACAAAAATCAAAATGGAGGCATGACAGCTCAAAGTAAAGCATGTATTTTAACCATTAGGTATGCCAATGGCCAAAAATATGGCCATTGGCATGGAAAAGTGTTACAAAAATATGAAAATAAAAGTTTTTTTTTTTGGGGCCGATTTTGGCAGTTTAATCATAGTGCAGTGGTGCACAAATGGGATTGTGCCAAAAATAAAAAAAATGTGAAAAGACTATTTTAAGTGAAATCTGCATTTTGCCATTATAGTGCATGGCATGCAGAATCAAAACAATAACATGTAACACTGGTTGCTAAGGAGGAAGGCTCTGGTGTAGTGGTGTAACAAGGGACTAAGGCAGTGGGTTATGCAAATGAGCAAATTTTACTGAATCACTAAATGGGAGACCATTTTCTGGCTGCACCTAACTGTGTAGGAGGTATAAGGCAGTGATGTAAGCAGGAGAAGCAGCTGACATGAAAAGGGGGTGCATCATGCTTGGTGTAAGCACATTGAAGCTCCACGGCTCCCATTTAAGCTTAGCTAAGCAGAGCTAAACAAGGGTGTGTGTGTCTGAGGCTATATTGACTTATTCCATGAAATGAAGAGTGTGTTCACATCCAGGGAAGGCCACTTCTGCTTTAAAGTGTTTAGCTAAATGGGTTTGCATGGTATGTACCTGGTCTAAAACAAACAAATAAAAAAAACACCCGGAAATAGCAGAACTGTTTACATTTGAGCACCAGATTTGAGCGGCGCACCTCGGGGCTTAAAAGGGGCAAAAATGGGAAGGGAAAAAAAAGGGAAATAGCAGAATAAAAGCAATCAAGTACAAATAATATAGCAGGCAGGTGGAATGTATCATAGTCAGCCAATCATACAGGCAGCATCTGCAGCACAACATTATAAACTGTGCAAACACCTTTCAGTCTGTTTTTTTCCCACAAACTCTGCAACATTGGTGCACACACTTGGGGGAATTTTAGCCGACAAAATGTTAGTGGCTGCTGTTGCTTTGATACATCAGTATGTGCTAGAGGCTGAGGGTGGTGAGGAGGATAATGCTGACAACTGCCCTAGACTGAGGAGGAGGAGAAGAGAGTTCAGACCCAGGGTAACCTACCAGGGGCTAAATGATCTGGAGATAGTAGAGCACTACAGGGTGGACAGGGACATACTTCAGCAAATCATCAAGCTGTGCCGGCCTAACCTCAGACCCAGAGCCAACAAAGGGGATCCAATCCCAGTGGATACCAAGGTATGTGTAGTCTTAAGAATACTAGCTACAGGTACTTTCCTAAGACCTACTGGGGACATCATGGGGGTCTCACAGGCATCTGCATCCGGGGTACTCCACCAGTTCCTGGATGCCATGCTACCACATGCCAGTGAGCACATTTAATTCCCCAGAACTCGGAGGAGAGGACCAGCAATATGCACCTCTTCCACCATGTAGCAGACTACCCAGAGGTACTGGGTGCCATAGACTGCATTTACATCCACATCAAAGCACCACCCAGTGAACAGGGTAGGGTCTACTTAAACCACAAGGGCTTTCACTCCATTAACTGCCAGGTCATGTGCAATGCTCAGGACATTATCATTAATGTGTGTGCTGGCAGTCCTGGAAGCTATCACGACTCCCACATCTGGCATTCCTCACAGCTATACCAGGGATTTGCCAGGGGGGACATCCCATATGGCCATCTGGTGGGGGATGCTGGCTATGCACTGGAGCCGTGGATGATGACTCTCATCAGAAATGCACACACACCCACTCAAGAATGCCATAATGAGGCACACACACAAACCAGGATCATTATAGAGCATGTGTTTGGGATGCTCAAGTCACGGTTCTGCTGCCTTGACATATCTGGTGGAGCCCTGCAGTATTCTCCAGCCACATGTGCACACATGTTCATAGTATGTGCCATGCTACATAATATGATCCTGTGGAAACAGCTGCAGCAGGAACAGCATGGGGAAGGGCCACACAGCCCCCCACTGTTACCAAGGTCCCCACAGGTACAGAGGGACTTGAAGGAGGAACCCCCTGAGCCAACTCCTGTATGGAGACGGAGGTGTGCCCAGTATGCCCTGGCCTTGGCAAAGAGGCAATACATAGCACACACACTGACACTGTAGGGGACCCAGGGACTGACACCTCTCTCCGACTTGCATACACAGTAAAATGGATGCCACACGCATCACACTACCTGCACTTTACCATGTATAGGCAGTGTACTGCATGCATATGACATAGGCAGCCCTAAAGCACCATCCTCACAATTGCCATAGGCATAAGGTAAGTCAGTCTTCTTAACAATAAATGAATGGACTAGAATTTTCTGGTAGCATATCTATAGTATTGCTGCATGCATGCAAGGGAAGGGTGGTGGCCTACTGGGATAGCAGCAGACAACTGACAGCTATGTGGGACACCAAGAAAATGTTTGCCCAATACTGGCCTGCCCACACTATGCAGTAGTACCCAAAGTGACAAATCCCACTGCAGTATATGTGGGGGCCAATTGGGGGTCATAGGTCACGTGTATGGATTTCAGTGTGGGGTCCCATACTCACCCCTCAGCCTCACCCAGCAAGTCATCCATAGAAAACCATAAAGAAATGTCTGGCAAAGGGCCACAAATGGCGACAAGGATAAAATACCCCCTACAGACTTACACAGTGGTAGCACAGCAGGTCTTGCAGTTGCAGTAAGGCTCTGAAGGGTAAGAAGTCTGAAACTCAAATGTATGCCATTACAATCTGACCTGTGGTCTTTAGTGATATGCCCCTAGTCTCCAAGACAGGGCACAATACTATGCTAAATGGAACCAAAATGTAAAGCAAATATCAGCACAGTCTGTGCAAATGTGACCAGTTGACAGGTGTGCACCACCCCACACCCATGTTCCCATAGAAATGCAGTAACATGCATGTTTGCAGGGAAATAGCAGCAGAGTACACATTGCCAGGGCTGTCCCAGTCAACATGATAACTTGTTGCATGTCCACAATATGCAGGGGTCAATGAGCTATGCATATGTGTGGTTAATACTGTCAGGATGTGGCCAGCATTTACTCCATGTTGTGTTGTAGTGGCCTAGGTACAGTGCTGTCTTTGACAGGGCCATGTTCCAAGAACTACAGTGCCAAGTATTCTGCATGTCAGCTACATCTACGCTAAGAGTTGTATACACTGTCCAGATGTCAATATCTGTTAATGCATGAAAGCTGTACAGGTCATGGACAGGGGGCCAAACATATGGACAGTACACAGCTTGGATTAACCTACACAGTGCCTATAATACCTCTCAACTGTATAGACCTATTGCAGACTGTCCATAGGTTTGCATCATAATTGTGGTCTGTATAACATGAAATAGTGGTTGTCTGGCAATTTTTTGGCAAATCGTGCAAGACTAAGGTCAGAAAATAATGACAGACTGTAGTGTCAGACTTCATACCGTATAGAAACATGCATGCTAATGCAAAACCTGTTATTGTATCACCTTTCTAGGTTTGTAAAGCCAATACATAAAACTGTCCCTATATTTAGGCCTCTGTCCCCCAGTCACTTATAGCTTTGTCCAGATGTCTGGCTGTCAGAAGTTGGGAGGTATGGTTCCTAGTAGGATAGTAGGTACCTGAAAGGCAGTGTACTGCCAATGTATAAAAGGCTGCACCTTTCTGTGTCAGCACTGACAACATGTCACTAGCCAACAGCCATACCCCTGGAATGACACAGGTTGTCACAGAAGGAGCACAAGTATGCCTTGTACATCTGTTCTGCTTGTCCTAACACTGCATTTGCCTGCCAACTATTTGCAAAACAAGAAAGGGTCATGTCAAAACAGCAGTGGCAGACAGTGGGGAAGCAGACAAACCCACAAGAGCAAACAAGCAATTACAAAACTGGCCTTCCAACTGTCTATTATTTATTTACTTATTTCAGTTTGATGACCGGGGAGGTCCACTGGGCTCAGGGAGCCCGTTTTCAGAGGAGGCCCGGGGAGAAAAACTCTGCATTACATAGTGTATTTGCAGTTACAATAATATTAAAGAAACACAATTAAATATCATTTTGTGCATAGAACAAAATAAATTCTTTGGTTACATAGTATCAAAATATTTAAGATGGCAATATATAGTGTAGGTACAGATAAATCATAGTAAGGAAATTATGGTTACAATTTTATGTTAAGCTGAAGAACAGGAATAAGTTCCTTGATTATAAGGCGTCTGAGATTTAGGATGGCAGAGGAAACAGAGATGCAAGGGGGAAAAAATTAAGAACAGAAATAGAGCATAAGGTGGTAGAGGTTATTTGTGGGTTGTATGGTTGTGATATTTACATTATTTACATTTAGGTTAAGTTAGGTTTGTGCTCAGAGTTAGAGAAGAGTTTAAGGGGAGGAAAGAGTATTATGCTATGTGGGGAGAGAACAGTTGCATTTCCTGTTAGATGAAAGGTAGGAGTGTAGCTGAGTTTTAAAAGGTTTCAAAGCTTTCACAAGTCCTTAGAGAGGATGGCAGAGAATTCCATTTTGTAGCTAATGAAAAGGATAGAAGAAGCTGACCAGCAGGACGATTGGGTTTGCGGACAGTGATTAGGTTTTCATGGGTTGATCTCAGAGTTCTCAGAGGGGTGTAAGATTGGAGGATATTGGTTAGAGCTGGGCACTTAGTAGGCTGAAAATGTAGTCTGTGGACTGTAGTAATTTGGAGATAGTCTAGATGGTGGGGGAGTTCAAGCCAATTTAACAAATGGAGGGCAGTACAATGATGGGAGGAGAATTTGGCTTTGGTGACAAATTTAGAAATCTTATTATAACAGACTTCCAGTTTAGAGGAGAGAGAGGCAGATAAGTTAGTTGGAAGAAGAGCACCATACAAGAGTGAGGGGAGTAAATAGGTAGTGGTAAGAGTTTGCCTGGTGGGAGGGGAAAGAAAGTGGATGTTTCTGTATAGCATGCCAAGTTTTGCATGAGTTTTCTTAATATTTTGCTGGATGTGAGTGTCGAATTTTAGGTGTTCATCAATAGTTACCCCAAGTAGTTTAGCGAAAGGGGCAACCTCTATGGCAGTGTTGTTTTGGCTATTAATTTTTAATTAATTTTTATCTAGAGGGGAGGCTTTTGAAGGAAAAAATAACAGTATTTTGGATTTGTTGGCATTTAGGGAGAGGTGGTTTAGGAGCATCTATTTTTTGGTAAAGGAGAAAGCAGTTTGGGTCACTGATTGTAGCTCAGAGAGGTTGGAGGCACAGCAGACTAAAGTTGAATCGTCTGCATATTGTATAATTTTGGTATTGGGTATGGCTTTGTGGAAGTCATTAATAAAGATATTGAACAACATAGGACCAAGTATGGATCCCTGAGGTACCTCAGTGGGGGTTGGAAGGAAGGTTGAGGTGTCTTTCCCCCATTTCATGGCTTGAGACCTGTCAGAGAGGTAGCTTGAGAACCAGGATACAGAATTCTGGGAGAGAGGGAGGTTAGAAAGGTGGTTTAAGAGGTGGGTGTGGGAGATAGTATTGAATGCTTTGGACAGATCGAGTAGAACTGTAGAAACAATTTTACCAGAGTTACAAGCAAGATTTACTGTGTCTAAGAAAGAGAGAAGGGCACTGATAGTACTATGGCCAGGTCGGAAACCGTGTTGGGTTGGAGTAATTAGTTGGTGACTGGCTAGGAATTACATAAGCTGTAGGTGGATGCATTTTTCTCGGAGCTTTGAGACTGGGGCGAGGATAGCTATGGGGCAGAAGTTATAGATATATTGTTTTTGCCTCCTTTATGGAGAGATAGGATAAAGGCAGCACGCCATAATTTGGGCACATAAGATTTCTGCATGGATCTATTGATCAAGATGCTGATGGGGAGAGCAATACCATCTGCGGCTAATTTTAGGAAGGAAGATGGGATATTGACAGGGGCATTGGAGCATGGTTTTAATTTAGAGAGTAATCTTTTTATGTGGGAGGTAGAGATGGGTTTGAGTTAAAATATTGGAGGTGGATTGGGGGCAGAGGGTGGTGTAGGGGATGAGGAAGATTGGATAGGTTGAGGTGATGGGTTGTTGTTAGGGAAGGTCTTGGTTAGCTCTGCTATGGAGCTGGTAAAGGAGTTGAATAGGGAGGCTATTTCAGAATTAGATTTGCCGGTGTCAGGGCAGGGGTTATTTTTGGTGCCTGGTTTGAGAAGAGAATTAATGGCATTCCAGGAATGTTTGGGGTTATTTGATTGGTTAGATTGGAGTATAATATAGTAGGACTTTTTATCTCTGATGATTTGTTTTTTAACGAGGTTGCGAAGTTGTTTATATATAATAAGATTTTCTGGTTGCTTATTTTGGTGGTATGTTTTCCAGGATTTATCTCTTTGTAGCATGAGTTTTTTGGTGTCTTTGGTTAGCAAGGGAGTGGTCTTGGTTTTTACCCTTCTTGTTCTTGGTGGAGCTAGGGAGTTGAGGATGCTTAAGAAGGTTGAGTTGAAGAGTTCTACGGCATTGAAAAGTGGTAGAGTTTTTAGGGGGTTCCAGTTTGTTTGTTTTAGGGCGTCAGAGAATGTTGTGGGTTTAAAGTTTGTGAGGTTACGAGTGTGGGTGTATTGGTGTAGGTGGCGAGAGGAGTGGGTAGCTCTGTGAATGAAAGATGGCAAGTGGTCTCCTATAGAGTCAGGAATAATGCCAGAGTTTATGACTTTATTAGGGTGGGATACTAGGATCCAGCCTAGAGTGGTGCCGGGGGGGGTTTGTTTTGTTGGGTCTGGTGATGGAGTTAGTTAGTTGGGTCTGTGTTTGGCAGAACAGTATTAACACCCTGTCCCCATGTGTGGACCTTTGTCTGACTGTCATATTTGGGCCTTTGCAGGTGTCAGTCTGTGATGGTATGACAGCTAGGCCTACATGTAGCCTCATAACAACATATAGCAACACAAACTGTCTAAGGACCACAGCAAATGGAGTGGTGCAATGATGGACAACCTGCTAAATAGGTACACTCAGAGGTGTGAAGTTTACAACCCTGTGTGCGATGTAACGGCATGTACCCCGCCTACATCAGAATTACAAATACATAACAGCAGCCACTGTGGCCAAAGCCTGTGACTGGACTACAGAAGGACATAGAGACAAACATAAGGGGAAGGGGAACCACTGGCCAGACAAATGGACAATGTGCACCCCAGAACAGATTGTGTGGTAACATAGGTGACATGCAGTGTATGGAGTCAGTAAACATCACCTGTGAATACACAACACACACCCATGTAAGTGGAGGTCTGCAGTAAAACAAAACCCGAACAAAGGACACCTCAGAGGCAAAATCACATGAGAATTCATTCCACAAACCTACACACCACAGACCATGTAGACTCCACACACCAGGGTCTTGCAAACACTAAGGCCTTACCCCCAAACCCCAAACACGTACCCTACACAGATAGACTAAAAGCACTGTCCCTCTACCCCGTTCCATACAGACTCTGCTGAGGTGACCCCTATCTGGCATACAAAGCAATCCAGACCCTGCGTTGATGGGACTATTGCACATCTGGAACTCAAGGCCCACTCCATCAACTTGTAGCCGCAGCATCAACCTGAGCTGTGATATCAGTACAGCTTGTTGGTGTGACAGATACGTGTACCACACACTACCCCATTTGTGGAATACACTCCCTGTCAACAGCAAACCAAGTTCTTCAATACCCCTAGTGATGTGCTCCCTGTAAAACTGCATGGAAAACACAAAATACAGTCCTGTGATCCCACCTATGTCCCTGCTGGACAGGGGCTCTGTGTGCTGACATGATGTAACATGGGCTACACTCTCATCTGCTTGGGTTATAAGGGCTTCAGGGCCAATACCCTACTAATGTCATAGCAACCTATCAACCTATACACAACTGTCTGTCAGCGGTTCACCACATTACTCTACACTGCTCTGCCATGGACATACCTGGAAGTCATAGTGCTATGTGGAATATACTACACATATAATGGACATTTCTGCACAGTAGAATGCACTCTGTACCCACACCCATACCTCTCAACCTCTGACAGCAAGACATCTGGACAAGGTCATAAATAAAAGTGGGACAGAACCACAATGATAGGCACGTGTTGTAAATATTGCCCTTACAAACTGAGAAAGTTGGCAGGTTAAGGGGTTTTGTTTTAGCAGGAATTGTCTGAAGGTTATGAAGTCTGAAACACTGATGTCTGTCATTATTTTGTAATGTCAGTCTTCAATTATATGCAACTAACTTCTCATAAAAACACAAGTTTATGTAGACTGGATGAAACTTCTAGACAAACACCTGGACATTCTGCCAAAACATGTACAGTTGAGAGGTATGGGCCCACACCAGGATATAACTTCTCAGGTAAGAAGAATACCACACAAGCAGGAAATCCCCAGCCAATATATCATCAAGGTGCTGGACTGTTTACACAGCTTCATCAGTCAGCCGTCTGTAGCCACACCTCTCAACTGGCCTTTTTGGGCAGGAATGTATATAGTCAGGCTCATAATATTGGTCTTGCATCATACATCTTGTATCTCTCTGGTAAAGCACTGTGATGATCTGAGGATGTCTGTCACTAGGTAATGACACAATACATTGCAGTGTCAGACTTCAGATATGTCAAAAAATGTCTGCTAAAACAAACCCAGTACCTCTAGGAAAGTCCTATTTACTTTTGAGAGGTATGGCTGTAGCACACAAAACCCCGGACCAGAGTACACATATCTCTGGAATGGATTCCCACACTCACCATAGAAGGTCACACTGGGCATGCTCCTACACTTTGAGAATCACAGGCCATTTTGGAACCCACACTGGAATATAGTCAAAGAAATAGAAATTGAGGTCATGGAACAGCTGCAAAGAGAAGGATTCAGTGTAGTAAATCAAATACAGAAAGCACCACAACAGGATAGAGCAATGGATATCCAAATTAAGGGAAAAAAAGAGGAATAAAAAGCAACTGGTCAGGTGCCATATCAAGATATTTTGGAACCTTCCACAGGAAACCAGTATAAACATTCATTTGAAGCTAGACAGCAAGGGAAGGAACAGGACACTGTGGAAACTCTGATGCAGTCAATGTTGAGGAGTGACAGGCCAGTGAGTTCTCATATGACAGAACAACAGATGACACAGGATGAAATTGAAAAGAATGTGCCACAGGAAGATGCTATAGAACTTTCTATAAAATGCCCGCAGGAAACGGAAAACAGGGGATGTGCCCCTCACTATGGAAGAATGAGTTAAGAGAAGAGTTGCTTGATTTAATAGACAAAGACAGATATATCAAGATCAATGAGAGAAATAGACTGCAGAAGGTTAATAAAACCCCAAAAGTCAGAAGCTTGATAAAACAAATGAACACAGTAATTAGGACTGTCCATAGAGACCCATGCAATATAACAGAAGTAAACAGAAAATATTACTGTGCTGCTAAATTAATAACTGATAAAGATCTACCACAGGAATACAGGGTAGCAAGGGAAAAGAGGGGGCGAAAGCGAATACCATCATGGAAATATCGAATAGAGAAAACTGTAAAGCAGCTAAGACAAGAAGTGTCATTGTTAGAAGATTACAGAAGACGGAATAGATCAACAAAAATACTAAGAAAGATAGATGTGATAAAAGCGATGCGCAGTATTAGAACAGACCAGGATCTATTATGCACTATTGGAGATAAACTAAAAATTTCAAAACACACAGAAAGACTTAGAAGATGCAAAGATAAAGATAAGGGAAAAGCACAAAATAAGCAATTTATTGATGAGCCAAAAAAGTTTTATAGAGAATTGGGAAATAAGGTAAAAGGAACTGAAAGACCACCAAAAAAAGAGGAACTAGATACATTCTAGAGAAGTATCTATGAAGATCCTGTGGAACATAACAAAGAAGCTAAATGGATCGAAGAAGTAAAAGAAAGAATAAGAAGTTTAAAGGTACAGGATATGAAATGGGATGAAATAACAGCCAGAGAGGTTGAAACAAAGTTGAGAAAAGCCTCTAACTGGAAAACCCCAGGCCCAGATGCAGTACCTAACTTTTGGCTTAAAGTATTCGCTTCCTTGCATGAGGATTTAGCCATGAGTAAGAACTATTTATATGCACACCCCGAAAATACACCGCACTGGTTAACAACAGGAAAAACAATGCTCTTACTTAAGAGTGAACCTGCAAGCTACACTAAAAATTATAGACCAATAACTTGTCTTCCAGCTACGTATAAACTATAAATGGGAATTGATGCCAACAGAGTTTATAGTCATTTAGAAGAAAACTCAATTATGGCAGTAGAACAAAAGGGTAATAAAAGAAAGTCATATGGAACAAAGGATCATTTGTTGTTAAACAAAGTTACAGTGAAGAACTGTAAGAAGGGGAAGAACCTAAGTATGGCATGGATTGACTACAAAAAAGCATTTGATAGTATCCCACATTCATGGATAAAAGAGTGCTTAAAATGCATAGGATACACCCTACACTGACTGACTACATTACAGTAACCTTGAAACAGTGGCAGACCACTTTGCAATTAAGCCATGATAAAAGACAGATTATTATCCCAGGGATAAACATCTAAAGGGGGATATTCCAGGGTGACTCTTTGTCACCGTTGCTATTCTGCCTTGCCATTAATCCATTAAGCTGTTTACTTAACAGCTTAGGCCGTGGCTACAATGTGGCTTCTAGAAAACAACAAAGTCTAATGACTTCTCATCTTCTCTTTGTTGATGATTTAAAACTGTATAGCTCATCAGATGAGGAACTGAAAGCACAGCTGCAGGTTGTCAAAACTTTTTCAGATGATATTGGAATGTCATTTGGTCTTGATAAATGTGCAAAAGCAACCTTTAAAAAAGGAAAACTGCAGCACCAGGAAAACATCAGTTTGGGACAAGCATGTGATATAAAAGAACTTGAGCAAGAGGGAGTGTATAAATACTTGGGAATTGATGAAGGATCAGCAATAAAAAATGAGCAAATGCGAATAAAGCTCAGTAAGGAGTACTTTAGAAGATTTAAATTAATCCTGAAAACAGCACTGACATCTAGGAACAAGATCCAAACCATTAATCAGTTTGCTCTTCCTGTCCTAACTTATGGTTTTGGAGTAATTGACTGGCCCCAAAAAGTGTTGGATAGACTGGATATTAAAACAAGAAGGATGCTTCATGCTCACCAAATGATTTATAAAAATCAGTGCATACCAAGATTATATATTCCCCGTTCCGAAGGAGGGATGGGCCTCCTTGAAATTGATTGCATGTATAGATCTGCAATCGTGGGACTCCACATATATCTGCTGACCTCACAGAATCCAAATGTAGTGAAAGTTTTGAAACATGAGGAGAATACATCTAAGATGACATCTCTGCTTAATTTAGCAGAAGCATATCGACGTCAAGCAGGAATGGAAATTAAACCATAAGTAGATAAAAACCAGGCAGTAACTGAATGTGCTAAAAAACAAAAGAAAGAATATAAGATGAAGGACCAGATGAGAAGGCAAAAAATGTGGAAAACATATTAATATAATTGCAAGTATAGAAAACTTCTGGAAGAGCCTCATGTTAATCAAGAACAAATGCAGGAATGGTTAAGGAGAGGTGAATTCACATCAAGAAATGAAAGGTTAATATTGGTAGCCCAAGATAGTGGGCTATGTACACACTGGTTTACAAAGTCCATTGAACATGTGGGAGAAACAGACATATGTAGGTTTTGTAAAACCCAATTGGAAACAGTCACACACCTTGCTGGTTGCGACGCACTAATGGCTGAAGGACTGTATACTGAAAGGTATAATAATGTGGCGAGACTGTTACACTGGAGACTGTGCAAACATTATGGAATCGAAGTGGCTGAAAAACACTGGAAACATGAGCCACAAAGAATCATAGAAAATGTTGAAGTTTATATCACATGGGATCACCCAGTGCCAACAGTTCAAAAGATAGATGCTAGAAAACCAGATATAGTGGTCCAAGAAAAGAAGAAAAAAGTAGCATTGATAATTGAAATCACAACAACTAGTGACTACAGTGTCTTGCATACAGAGAGACACAAAGTCATAAAATACCTTAATCTGCAGGCAGAAATGAGGGCCATGTGGAAGAAAGATACCCAAACAGTTCCAATAGTAGTAGGAGCAACTGGTCTTATAAAAAAGAATCTACAATCGTATTTAGATATGTTACCAATTCATGTAACACCGTACGAATTGCAGAAGGAGTCATTCCTGCACACATTGTGGGTGCTGGGAAGAGCACTTTTGGCTAACATCAAAGGGTGAAACAATACTAATTTCATGAACTTTAATCGTATTTTGACTTAGGATTGGGGTCCATTCCCATTATGGTATTAGAAACCCAAAGGACTTGAAGAAATTAAAAAGTCAGAAAGACTATATAACTGTATTGTGCATATATATCTTTGCATGCAGACAGCTATGTACACCTTAACTATCACTACACACACCCATCAGACAGGATTATCCTCAGCTAGCTGTAGGTGGCCCATATGGGATATATCTGCATCTGTTACATGTGATACACAGACATATATATGGGCAAAAGATAATATGTCAAGCATACACACACATAGTTGTGGGGAAGAGAGAGATAGAGAGAGAGAGAGACACAGGGGGACACACACAGAGTGAGTCACACGCGGATACCCTGAATGGCATAGAGTGATGTCCTGCTGCAGACAGTGGCATACCGGTTGTAACCAGTTGCAAGTGCCAGCATAAAGGCAAGCTCCACTGTGTAATAGTACTGAGGTGGGAGTTATAATACCACATCACCTGCCTGTGTGTGTGTGTGTGTGTGTGTGTGTGTGTGTGTGTGTGTGTGTGTGTGTGTGTGTGTGTGTGTGTGTGTGTGTGTGTGTGCCTGTAGGTCTAAGTATTAGGAGGCTGTTCCCACTCAGTACACTTCCCATTGCCCACTTCAAAACATCTGATGCTGTCATTCACATTAGAAGTACCATTGTACACCTGGCACCCTACAAGCTCTATAACGCATGCAATAACTGTGTAACACTATAGTACAAATAACTAGATAGGTAGGGGTTCTAATCTCAGTCCTGGCAAATGTAAGTATGTGTGTGTTTGTTTATAGGTGAAACAGTTTTAGGCCATTCCCACACCGTACACTTCCAGAGCACCACTGTAGCAGTCCTGCTGATGTCATTCCCCTTAAAAAGTACCTTTGCACAGCCCCAGCCTTATAAGCTCCATGGCGCGTGCAATAACTATGTAAAAGTATAATACAAATAACTAAATAGGCAAGGGTTCCATTCCCAGTTCTGGCAAGTGTGTGTGTGTGTGTGTGTGCGTGTGTGTGTGTGTGTGTGTGTGTGTGTGTGTGTGTGTGTGTGTGTGTGTGTGTGTGTGAGTGTGTGTGTGTGTGTAAGTGTGTACTTTTATAAGATGACATATTTTGAGGACTTTCCCACCCAGTACACTTCCCAGTGCCCTACTTTAGCAGTTTTGCTGATGTCATTCCCCTTAGAAATACATTTGCACAACCCCAGCCCTATGAGCTCCGTGGCATGTGCAGTAACTATGTAACAGTATAGTACAAATAATTAGATAGGTAGGAGTTCTATTCCCAGTTGTGGCAAATGTGTGTTGTGTGTGTGTGTGTGTGTGTGTGTGTGTGTGTGTGTGTGTGTGTGTGTGTGTGTGTCTGTGTGTGTGTGTGTAAGTGTATGTACAAGAGTTTGTAAGTATGTATGTTTGTAGGGTGAAGTATTTTGAGGACTTTCCCATCCAGTCCACATCCCACTGCACAACTTTAGCAGTCCTGCTGTCATTCACCTTAGAAGTACCTTTGTGCACTTGTCAGCCCTGTAAGCTCTGTAGCACAAGCGATAACTGCTTAACACTATAGTACAAACAACTAGATAGATAGGGGTTCTATTCTCAGGTCTGGCAAATGTGTGTGTCTGTTTGTATAAGTGTATGTACAAGTGTTTGTAGGCTGAAGTATTTTGATGACTTTCTCATCGAGTACACATCCCAGTGGCCAACTTTCACAGTCCTGCTGATGTCATTCACCTTAGAAGTACCTTTGTGCACTTGTCAGCTCTGTAAGCTCTGTGTGCGTGTGTGTGTGTGTGTGTGTGTGTGTGTGTGTGTGTGTGTGTGTGTGTGTGTGTGTGTGTGTGTGTGTGTGTGTGTGTGTGTGTGTGTGTGTGAGACTCACATCATCCCTGTGTGTGTGTTTGGGTGAGAATCATATACTCTGGGGGGGTTATACCATTTTGAGACGTGTACCTCCCAGTACATGTCCCATTGCCCTACTTTACAAGACCTGCTGATGTCACTCATCTTAGATGTACCTGTATACACCTGTCAGCCCTCTAAGCTCTGTGGCATATGCAATAACTGAGTAATACTATAGTGGATATACCTTAGAAAGGTAGGGGCTCTAATCTCAATACTGACAACTATAGTAGTGGGTGTGAAGCATATTCCCTGTTGCTGTTGTGTGTAGGATATACCAATTTAAGGCCTTTTGAATCCCTACCCATGACATTACTTTAAAGACCCTATTAATGGCATCTGCCTCACATGCACCATGTAACACTATACAGCCCATACCAGTCATTTGTCCAGATGTACATAGGATATCCACATGTTTGCAACCTATATGTGGTCTGTGTCCCCTGACAATGAGCATTCCTGTGATATCATTGCCACATATGTCACAGTTACCATACTGACACACATGCCAGTATCAGACATCGTACCTGACTGACACATCATGCTGATACAAACTCTGTTACTCTATCACTTGTGCAGGTTTGTAGGAGCAGTAGATGAGACCAATAACTATGTCTGGTGGGTTATCCCACCATCTATGAAGGCATTCACAAGATCACCTGTTGTAAAAGGTTGTGTATGTCTCAGGTATATAATCTATGTGGAGCATGTCATGTGTAAGCAGCACTATAGTACATACAAGTGGATATGTAGAGTTACTAATATGTCTATTGGCAACTGTGTATGTGTTTCTGTATGCACAGCCCCTGTGGCTGTCTTCAGTGTGTGTATGTGATGGCTATACCATTTTGTGTGCCTCTTCCACCCTGTGAACTCCTCCATCACCAACCTAGTGTCAGCCCATACAGATGTCATCCACTGTACAAGCACAGTTACACAGTTTCTAACACCAAGCCACAGTGATGCAATGGTCGTATCACTTTGTATTGTGCATTAATAGATGGGTAGGTCATCTACTCTGATAAGTGCCACCTCCATGTGCATCTCAATACATGTCCTCATGCAGCGGTGTGCATGTCCTGTGTGTGTGTGTGTGTCAGATTGCTCTAACATGTTAAGTGTCTCTGAACCCACCACTGGTAATCCTAACAGCCCCTGCAATTGTTACCCACTGCCACACTACAGTACCGCTGTGCTATCTGTGTTATGTATCTAGCACTATCATTCATAAGACTGTGCAGGTAGTGGCTGTGCCCAGCCCTTCATCAGCTGCCCCATGTACAGGACTATGACTCTGTGTGCACTACCAGCACAAGAGGCTAGACATGCATATGAGATAGCATACACACATGCTGGTGATTGTCAGGTTAGACTAACACAGACTGACTTGTGTCAGAAATACATATCCCAAACCTGTCATACACAGTACCAGGCATATCCTCATCAGCTGCATGATGGTTGAGTGGATGTGACAGAAATGGCAGGGGCAACAGCTGCTGATAGCTGAATCTGTTGCAGTTAAAGTAACGGCTAAGCTTGTGAGGGACCTAGTGCCAGTACACAAGTAACCTCCTTTGTATGTGTGTGCCTGCACTCCAATAGAACACCCAGGTGATATGTATGAAGACTAGCTGGCTATGTCAAGGTATGTATGCAAGGTCACACTGTCTGTCACAATTGTCCCTCACACACTGTTGCATATAAACACACCTGGTAAACATGTACACATACAGCTATACCTTGGCTATGAAAAGGTCACTGTGTTTCCACGCCACCTTACTCATCATTGCTACTGTCAGCAGGCCCACAGCCTGCAGACACACAGTCACCTGGAACACAATCAGAATACAGTATGTGACACTACAGTCAGACAGCAGTACTAACAGCAATAGTGCATCATGTCTAACAAGGTATATGCACCTCGATGTGTACCCATAACTACTGCCAGCAGACAGCACCTTACAAAGCATGACATTGCTACACTGTACCATAGTCACCCTGTGCATCAGACCCATATGAGCATGTCTGTGCATCGATGGTATGGTTAACAGGGTTGTGGCACAAATATCATCACATGCACAGGATGTGGTGTTGGATTCCCAGAGGCCTAAGCTGGACCATATGGCTGACATTGTGTGTGTGTGTGTGTGTGTGTGTGTGTGTGTGTGTGTGTGTGTGTGTGTGTGTGTGTGTGTGTGTGTGTGTGTGTGTGTGTGTTTATGTGTCTGGAGGGGTGATGTTTAAATGGGCCATGCAGAGGAGCAGTGCATGTCTGGTGGTGACTGGCCTGTGATAGGGATGTGTGAGTGTTTGTCTGCACACCATCAAGCGATGTGGATGCCCGACAAAGGGCTATGTTGGACAGCCATCGACTATACATGGCAGGATGTATAGTTCACCATTTCCTGGCAAGGACATGGTAACTGGTTCTGCCAGGTGTATCACTGGCACTGCCAGGTCCAAGGACATATGCAGTACTACTCCCTGATTGTGACTGCTGTCTGCTGGAGCCACGTGCCTGATGGGACTGGCCAGGACAACGTGCCTATGGTCTGCTCCAGTGTTATGTGGACCACACCCTCCCTTCGGTAGTGCTGTTGGTACTGCCACTACAGGACTGTGAATGTGCATGGCCACATGGGCTCCCAGCTGATCATGTTGCTGAACTATGTCCACCTGGCTGATGCCGTACTCCCACCACATGCTCAAGCACAGACATTGCACAGTTGAGCAATAACAATGTCTCACCCCACTGTCTATCCATGACATCGGCAATATGATGTATGGTACCACAAATGCCATGGAGGTTGTCGCGCATGGCAGGGAGTGCTACATTCATGGCTCCGAGCATCTGCCTGGTGTTGCAGTCAGTTTGCGCCTGTACCTCCATGATGGACTGTAACATGCATCTGGTGACACCTACTATGGCATTTGTAACAGGGGCTTAATGGGAAGCAGTCCTCTGTCAAGCACCCCTGCCCATCTGCCTGTGTGTGACCTTGCTTGCTGTCTGCCTATGGTCGGTGTCTACACTCACACTCACCATACTCAACACACTAGTCTGTTCCATGCCACCATCCTTAACCTGTCATTATCTGTGGCTGCTGGAGACTGGGTATGTGTGAGCATACTGACCGTGTGCGTGGACATGGTGGGTGAAAGTGGGATACCAAACAATGGCATGGATTCCGGCACCAACAACCCCACCTTTGCCTTACTATGACCACCATCAACATGGGAGCCCGCTAAGACACTGACATCAGGTTGTGAGGGGGAGGGATACCAACCCCTGTGTTTACCTGCGAGGGGAAGACAACATATGTGAATTAATACCCTGCAGTATTATGTTTGCTGATACACACACACACACACACACACACACGCACACACGCACACATGTACACACACACACACACACACACACACACACACACACACACACACACACACACACACACACACACTTCTGGTACAGTCTGGCACAGTTGTGACACCTATAGGCCCTTCAGGGCAGACCTTACGGTAGTTATGCCTGCCAGAATCCATCTCTTTCACTGCTACTGTAAGGCCCACAACAAAGAGTGACAAATCCTACTGTGTGATGGGCCTAGTAGCAGAATAGTAATTGTGGCAAAGACCAAGGCTATTGGAGTGAGCTATACAGTGTCACCAAGTGCATATGCACGTACTGTAAGAGCTGACTTACTGCTATACAGACCACACACAATGACAAGGTGTAATGATATGTGATGATAACTGATGAAGGGACAAGACTATACACTATCACTGCAGTACCTACACAGTTCAGACTCATAGGGATTCATTTCACACAAAAGTGCAGGACAGTCTGCAATACATACAGGAAACAACTAGGTACCTAGCCTCATAAGATGATACCAGGCTATTGACCCTGATGCTCTCATAAGTCTGGCCCAGACCTTCACCCATTTCATTTCCAAGCCAGCACCTGTTTTCCTTGTCCAGCTGGTACACCCATGGGATCCCAGGGGTGTCCCATCCATTTCCCATTCAGTTGTCCAGCTTCTTCTTCAAGAGGGCTATACACGTACTCTGCTAGACATGGGGAGGGAGTGTATTTTACAGACAGTGTATTGTGTGGGACACTAAACTATCCCACCAACAAGTACTATACATATCACAGACCAGGTGAGACCCTTGCGTGTGTAATGCGTGAGTAGGCTTTGTCTTACTGATATGCAGAAATGCCATCAATGCTGGTTTGGAAATGGCCTTGTATGCCAGACACAGGTCACTTATGATCAGTCTGTATGAGACTGAGAACAGGGACAGGGCTTTCAGACTACCTGTATTGGATAGGTGTTACAGACCCTGGATTTGCCTGTCCAGGAACCTCTGTGTCCTCTGCAAGGGCTGCATTTGCGTGACAAGGTACATGCCAAAGGAGCCATTATACTTGGTAATGTGTCTGATAAGGGTGGAGTACAGGGATGTTGTGGCCTCCTGGTTCCTGGATGACATACCCATATTTGTGAGGTGGGCCATGTAGACAGCCTTCGGTACTATGGTGCCCACATGGTGGGAATCTGTCAGGTTGCTACCAACCTTGGTGCACAAGTCCCCACACACCTGATTACATGCTCAGTACATTATTACTGTCATAATTAGTGTGGATGACATCTGCCACAGCAGGGAGAATGATGCCTCTCCTGGCATTCAGTTTGCAGAAATGCTTCTTGCACCAGTCATTAATTGGGTGAGGGCCTCTTGGGGGATGCTCACATCAGTAGGGGAATGTAGGGCAATGGCCAGCTTGCAACTATCTGTACACCTGTTCTGCCACAAACCACTGCTTTTGTCCTATACCTCAGATACATATATCTCAAACAGAAGAGGCCCCCAGACCACTCCTTGGGGTACACCACTTTGGAAGACTCTACTACTAGAGGTGAGTTCCACTACTTTGACTGAGTGGGTACTATCATTGGGCTAGTTAGCTACCCATCTGGTAACTTACAGATTGATGTCTAGCTGTGTAGGTGTATGTATCCTGGCCGCCTGCGGATTACTATGAGAGAATTGGGCTAGGTGACGGTAGGCATTATTCACCATCTTCCCCTCATCCTTGTGTTTGTTGACTACTTCAGAGAGGCCAACCAGGCTTAACAGGCCTGATCTCCCTTTGACAATACCATGCTGTGTCGGCTCAGGCATTTTGATGTTGCCGATGTCCCTGTTCATAATATGCTTGATATTGCCTTCTATGCCCTTGTAGAGCAGGCTAGTTAGGCTAATGTGCATACAACTGCTCTGCCTTTGTGTATAGGAATGATAGTGGCTGTCCCCTGCGCAGATGGGATGACATTGGTGGTCAGGCTTTGGTTGACTACAGTGCGGAATGGATCTCAGAGCCCATGCCTGTGTTCATGTAAGATGCAGCCAGGGATGGTATCAAGCCTATGGAGACTTCTGTGTGTTGCCTGTGAGAGGGCAATATGGACCTGCTTCCTGATGATGGGGGGGCAGGTACTGTGCATGCACATGTGTACTGATTTGGGGACAGGGGTGATATTTACACTTCACCTGTCTGCAGCCAATTGCCTATATCTATGCTGTATGTGTATGTGGTGTTATTGACCAGCACTACAGAACATATTTGTGTGTTGCCTTTGGGATTGCAGACACGTGTGGAAGGCCTAGCGACTGGTCTCGGTGGATGTGTCAAATTTGCACTCAAAGATAGCCTTAAGGTGATTCACCTCTGACCTTATTTGCTTGTGCAGACCAAGGTGACATTGCTTCCAATAAGGCACCTGTTCCTTCTTCGACCTGTCCAGCAATTATTTCCAAATATTATGGTATTTGTGCATTGCTGCTGTTCACCACAGACGTTTACCTTACCTTGAGGGAGATGATGTTGTTATGTAAGGTATTGCTGAGTCCATACAGCTATGTAGGTGCCCATATAGTATTGTGGTGTGGCCCTGGACACTACTGCTAGTTCCAACTGATGGTATGTTGGCTGTAAAGCTACTTCTGCCTGCTCTGAGGAGATTTATAGCCATTTGTGTAAATTTAATTTTGTTTGACCCTGACGGGGGGGGCAGGGGAGATGGTGACCTGAACAGTGATGGCTATGTGGTCAGATCTTACCAAGGAGGATGACACTGTAGGAGTGCTACAGTTGCTACTCATGTTGGTTAGGACCAGGTACAGGATATTTCCACCTATTGTAGGAGTGTTGACCAGCTGATCCACTGCACTGCCATTGCCAAAGCCGAGGAATCTCTGTGCATTCATGTGCAGGTGGCATAGGTCATGCAAACTATGGCTGGGTAGTTGAAGTCACCCAGGAGTAGGGTAGACAACTGAATCCTGACAGATTCCAGCAAGACCCAATAGGTGTGGTGGGTGTTCATAGTCACGGTTGGAGGCCTGTAGCTAGCTATGATTTTAGTAGGTGTTTTGTCAACTGTTAACTGCACTCAGGATGTCTCCTGTGAGTCATACTGTTTGGCCAGCCTGGAGGTGTGTATGTGTATGGTAATGTTCAACACTCCACCTCCTGTGGCATTGCAGCCCTCCATTTGGGGTCTAAATGTATGATGGGATGAGTAACCTGGCAAGGTTAGTGTGCTCTCCACAGCTACAAAGCAGGTGTTAGTGACTGCACAAATGTCAGCATCCTACAGGACAAGATACGCTTGCATTGACATGGGTTTCATGCTAAGACACTTAACTCCCATTAGAGCAAGACATCTGCACAAAGGCACATGTCATTGGTGGACAAAGGCCAGAAAATAGTGCCACTTTATGAATCTAGCTGAAACACATGTAGTTGCCAGCAAAGATGGTGTCGCATTCACAGGTCTACTCCACAGGATATGACATCTGACAATCAAATGTATGCTATTATGTTATGACTTCAGTCTTTAATGGGTTGCCAGTGATGTGCCAGACAATACACAACTGTATGAGGTACTGACTACAAATATGAGGCAGACATGTGGTCAGTCTGAAAAACTCTGGACAGTTGTCAGGTATGGGCTCAGTACATAACATAGAGCTCAACACACACTTCTGTGCCTGTTGTGTACTATGCACATACCCTATATAAGTCTCTTACATTTGTAAGACAAGCATATGTATCATACTAGCATTGACATATGAATATGCACAACATGCCAGGTAGCTGGCCTAGCAGTGTCACACTCTGTATTCGACAACAGACACTCCAGTAGTAGTCATGCATGAGTTGACCTTTGCTGGGGTGACTCAGCAGCCAGAGATGTGATCCATGTTGATGCAGACAGGGCAATTAGGAATGGTCATAGGTGCCGGACAGCAGCATTTTAGTCCAGCAGGTCTTGTTGCAACCTACCATTTAACTTCCTATTTGGCATTATTGCATCCCCCCGTCTGCACTGCATTGCAAACTTACGTGATTGACATACCTGTTATAGTGCTGAAGAGTTTCCTCAGAATAATGGCAATGGTTAGGTTTGTGTAGTCATAGTCTGTGTTTGTGTAGATGGGTTCAGACCTCTGTTGCATAGGCAGCAGCTTGCCTTTGTAGGTAATGCTCATGAGCAGGTGATGGCCTGTGCACCAATCGGTTTCTCCCACTTGCTACTTGCATCCAGAGCAGCTGTGTTGTCTTTCATGTGGGCCTTGCCCCTTTTCCTTGCCTGTGTGGAGGACATTATGGAGGTTTGGGGGCTACACCTTCACAGACAGTAAGTGGAAATACCTCTCAGGACAAGACATTGTAGAATATGAACAGCCAAAGCATGTGTTTCAAGGAAGTGAGTACGTGACAGTCTGCATGTATTAAGATGTACTGTGTACTATGAACTTTGAATGAACTGTGAGTAGTGGAAAATTACTGAAAAACAAGAGTCTGCTTGAAAGCAGAAAATGTGCCTTATATGGAAGTGTATCCGATTTTCTTTCTCTGCCCAGAGATATAATGATGTGAACTGCTTTATGCTTATGGGTAAATCATTGATTGGTTAATTGTCTTGTATAACGATCTAATTGGTTCATATTATTTTTGTACCTTTAGCAATATTAACAGTATATAAGCTTGTGCATGCCTTTGTTCTGGGAGTCTCCCTGGTGCTTTTCCATGAGGCTCCCACACATGTGTACTGTAATTAATAAATACCACTGAAAGAGAGAAAGAACTGTATTTGTCTTCATTTTCAAGGTAGTGTGTAACTTAACAATTGGTGCCGTAACTCAAATCTGAATTGAGAACAAGCTGCAGCAGTCAGGAATTGAACAAATTACTGCTAATAAAAGGGCCCACAACAGATTTTTCTGTTTCTGCAGTGTTTCTTTCATTTTTCTGCATTTTTCTGCATCTGTCTGCCTTAAAGATTTGTTATTTTTAACTATGCAGAAATGACGATTTCTCTCATTCAGTCGTTTTCAGGTAAGTGGCATGCATTTCTTTTCTGCTATTGATTGCGCAGTATGAGTGTGGGTTAAAACGAAACACTGGTGATATAAGAGTGAAAGGAGATATGAGAGTGGGGAAAACAACTTTTACACAACGTCTTAGCTAAACCTGTAAAATACAGTATAGCTTTCTGCGTGACAATGGGAGCGAGTGTGGGAACAATAAAAGAGCCAGTAAGAGGTACACCAGCTGGTTATATGTTTTTTCGTGTGTCCTGGGACAGTTGCATGTTTTTAAATCAGTGGATCACCCTTACTAAAAATGATGGTGATATTGCCTTCCCAGAAAATGGTAGTTTTAACAAAAATATTCTGATAAATTTGCAGGGAAAATTGAGAAAAAAGGGAAGAAAATACCAGGGTTATGTTGGGCAGCCTTCAATGACTGGATGTCAGAGGCAAAGGAAAGGGAAAAGGATTTGGTAATTAGTAGTCTCAAAGATAATCAGAAAAAAATTAAAAGAGCAATTAAAAGAACTACAACATACTGCGAGTAATTTAGATGTAGCAAATGGTACATGACTAAAGGAACCGCCCATTAAAGGGTTATATCCGGTAAAGGGATTAAGTGAACTACAGATACTTGAATCATCTGAAGATGATAATCCTTGGTTTCCCCCACCCCCTACTGCTCCACCACAGTATCAGCCCCCACCGGGGACTCTGCCAGTTCAGGCAGAAATTGTAGACTCCACGACTGGGAGTGCAAGTCAGCAAAGAAGTGGGCAAGCTAGTATTGAGGGAGACCAGGCAGAGGGTGGACAATATGGTGAGCTGGGCACCGAGGAAAAGGGTAAGCAAAAAAAAAATAGCAATTTGTAGTCAGGATTAAATGATGTCAAAGGCTCAAATGTATTTCAGATCCAGGCCCCAGTACATGAAAAAAGGAAGGCCACATTTACATCAGAGGAAACATTTTGGCCAGTTTCCTTCCATAATAGATGAGGATGATGGCTATTTTGGCCCTGATAATTTTAACCCTGATTCAGATTCTGAGTCATCAGAGGATGGTAGAATGTTTCCCTTGAGAGAAGTTCCTAAACCAGCTCATGTCAGGAACACACAAGAACCTGTAACTGTAGTAGTACCAAGGGCATGGTCAGCAGTTGACTTTCAAGCTATTACTAAGTCACTCCCACCCATCCGTACAAACCCAGCAAAGTTCCAGCATGTACTGGCAGGACATATCTGTCTGCAAAATCCTACCATAGAAGAGGTTAGAGCAATCCTTCAATACGCCGTCCCAGCTGATTTAATGAAACAAATCTGGGATCATGCTAAAGTTCCTACCCCAATAGCGAAGCACAATACACAAGGGGAAAATGGGTTTGAGGTGGTCTGGCAACGTATCATCAATGCTATCACCGTAATAGTCCCGCCTACTCCTAATTGGTCGAAATTTAAATCAGTCATACAGAAAGAAGATGAGCCTGTAGATGAATATTTAAATCGGCTCACTGAAGCCTTTGAGGCTTATTCTGGGTACCCAGAGCCCACCGAAAGACCAGCACAGAGCAGATTGTCGGCTGCTTTCATAGATGGGTTACGCCCAGGTGAGGGGTAAGTTAAAGGAAGTGTGCTTAAACTGGCCTAGTTTAGGATAACATGAGTTAGTCCAGCAGGTACAATACCTATCTGACCACTTAGCTAAAGAAAAGAAGGACTTACAGGAAAAGCTAGTAAAAGCACAAATTCAAATGTGTAATGCTTTTGGCCAGCTGCCTGGTCAGCGAGATAGAGGATGAGAATGAGGAAGAGGAAGGGGTGGATGCCAAGGGGAGGAAATCAAAATAGACAAAACTGGCAGGAAACACAGTCGGCCCCACCCCAGAATTTTAGTAATCAGACAGTGTGTTTCAACTGTGGCCAAACAGGCCATTGGAGGAATGAATGTCCGTATTTAGCTGAACAACCTGTCCCACCCACTGATACATCACATCAGTGGAATTCTAATTGGACTCCGTCCAATCGACAGCAACCACAATAAAGGTTCCCTGAACAGAAACAGCAGCAGTTGTGCCCTTTTATTTATGTGGATCAGGATGGACCACATGTTATGTTACTAGTTAAAAATAAACCATATCCATTTTTGATTGATACCGGAGCAACTAAATCTATGCTAGCCGGCAAAGCAGCAATGAATGTTCCCTCTCCAACAAAATAACTAGAGGAGTGGGTGTCTCTGGTATACCTATTGAGTATTCCAAAACTGTTCCAGTCCCAGTAACTTTGGGACCTCTACATGATAACCATGCATTTTTAGTAGGACCATCAGCACCTTTAAATCTATTAGGGAGAGACTTGCTTTGCAAAATGGAGGCCACCATTTTTTGCACAGCTGATGGAGTTTATCTCCAAGTACCTTCAGAGCCACAGGATAGTACCCTGGCAGCCTTAGATGAAACTATCACTTTACAGACAATGTGTATCCAGTCAGATCTTGATAAAAACAGGTGTTTACATTCCCTACCCTCTCACCTGTGGACTGCTCATGACAATGATGTGGGATTTTTGACTTCAGCTACTCCTGTAAAAATAACTCTAAAACCAGGAGCAAAGTTGCCACGAGTGCCACAGTACTCTTTGACAGCTGAGGCAATATCTGGTATTGCCCCTGTCATTTCTGCATTGGAACAGCAAGGAATCATAGTACCCACCACAGGCCCATGTAATACCCTAATATTACCAGTAAAAATACCTGGCAAACAAGCTTACAGATTTGTGCAGGACTTGCATGAAGTCAACAAAGTTGTTTTGCCTGTTTTCCCAGTTGTACCGAACCCAGCTACTATTTTGAGCTGTATCCCACCTACCGCACAATGTTTTACGGTCATAGATATTTCATCAGCCTTTTTCTCTATTCCAGTACATTCTGATAGTCAGTATTTGTTTGCATTTACTTATAAAGGTCAGCAGTATACTTGGACTCGATTGCCCCAGGGATACGTAGAGTCCCCAACCTTATTTTCTAGAGAGATGCATAGACAGCTACAGGATCTGCAACTACCATCACGTTCAGTTCTTGTCCAATATGTGGACGATATTCTTATAGCTTCACCAGACAGTAAATCATGCATGGAGGATTCCCTTTTTGTGTTAAACTTTTTAGCTATACGAGGGTTTAAAGTAAATAGATCAAAATTACAATTCTGTCAGGAAAAGGTGCAGTATTTGGGACATATAATTGCAATGGGTTCCCGTCAAATACTCCCAAATCGCATAACTTCTATTCAAAGTGCTCCTTGCCCTGTAACCCAGAGGCAGCTTCGAGGATTCCTTGGCCTAGCAGGATACTGCAGACAGTGGGTGCCTAATTTTTTGGAGATTTTGGCCCCCCTGTTACAACTCCTAAAAAGGATGTTACGGAACCTTTACCCTGGACATCAAAGCATGAAGAGGCTTTTCAGGCTATCAAAACAGCCTTGGTAAATCCTCCTGCCTTAGGGTTGCCAGATTATTCCAAACCTTTTGTTTTCTTTTGCTGCGAGTGAAACAAGACTGCCTTGGGTCTCTTAGCCCAACAACGCACTGGATGCTACTGGCCTATTGCTTACTACAGCACTCAGCTGGATCCAGTTGCCTGTGGTTACCCAGCCTGTTTATGGGCTGTGGCAGCTGCCGCTGTCTTGGTTGATATGGCAGCCCCACTAACCCTGGGACATAATACTATACTGACAGTTCCACATGCAGTTCAAGCGTTACTTTTAAAAACAAAAACACAGTATCTTTCAAACGCACGCCTCACCAAGTATGAATTAAGCTTAATAAATAATCCTGCCCTGCAAGTCATATGCTGCCCACCATTGCACCCTGCCTCTTTAATACCAACTTCAGATGAGGGCGAACCACATGATTGTGTGCTTGTAGTTAACTCTGTTCTTTCTCCTAGGTTACATTTGTATGACACTCCTTTGCAAAATCCTAATTTAGTTCTTTTTGTTGATGGATCCTGCTTACGAACAAACTCTGGTGAATTCCAAGCTAATTGGTCGGTTTGTACTCCAACTGAAGTTTTAACATCAGCACGATTACCCCCAGGCACCTCGGCGCAGGCTGCGGAACTAGTGGCATTATCGAATGCATGCAAAATAGCTAAGGATAAGTCTGTTACTAGATATACTGACTCCCGTTATGCCCATGGTGTTGTTCATGATTTTGGTATATTGTGGAAGGAAAGAGGGTTTTTAACATCTTCCGGGGCACCTATTAAATACCATTTATATATCACTAACTTGCTATAAGACCTATTGTTACCTTCTGAACTTGCTGTTGTTAAATGTGCAGCCCATCAATCCAATGACTCCTTTGAAACTAAGGGCAATAATTTAGTTGACTGGGCTGCTAAACAGGCTTCTCTCTCACAAACTGTTCAGGGACATTTTCTGCAGCCTCTGCAACAAATGGTTACTTTTGATACCATAGTGTTTAAAGCTTTACAGGATGAAGTAACAGAATCAGAAAGAAAAACATGGCTGGCTCAAGTTTATTTTAAACGCTCTGATCTCATTTGGCAACATCCCGATGGCAGATTGGTCTGCCCAATGGCCATGTTAAATTCTCTTATTAAAGCGTATAATTTGCCAGCCCATGTAGGGGTACAAGCGTTAATAAAACAAATCCAAATGGATTGGTTTGCCCCAGGACTTTCTGCTTCTGTGCAGCATTTTTTGATCACATGCTCCATTTGTTGACAGTATAACATTTCAAAAGGCACTATGGCTCCCGCACATCCACTGCCAAAACCATTGGGACCATTCTGTGCTTTGCAATGGGATTTTATTGAACTCCCACCTTGTACTCGTTTCAAATATGTTTTAACTGTTGTTTATGTTTTCTCTGGGTGGTTAGAAGCCTACCCATGTGCTAAGAATGATGCTATTTCAGTTGCTAAGAAACTTTGTTATGCATTGATACCTCGTTTTGGTGTTCCCTGTCAAATATATTCGGACCGTGGAACACATTTTACTGCTCAGTTGATTGATTCATTGTGTAAAATGTTAGGCATCACCTTAAAATTTCATTGTCCATATAGACCACAGGCATCAGGTATTATTTAACGTATGAATCAGACACTAAAAACTAGACTGGCTAAAATTACTACGGAAATGGGCCTCACTTGGGTACAGGCCTTACCTCTAGCCCTACTCTCTATGAGGGCACAAGTACATCCTACTAAGGGACTTTCTCCTCATGAAATCCTCATGTGCCACCCTATGCGCATGCCCATGACACCATCACCGCCTTTCTCTGAGTATGATGCATTTGATAATAATATTCTTGTATATTGCACTTCTTTTGTCTCTTTTTTACAGTTTCATCACCGCCAGGTAGCAGCGGCTCAACACATCCCTGATCCTTTCCTGTCTTCCGCATTACAACAAGGAGACTGGGTGTATGTCAAGTCTTTCTCTTGAAAAACAGCACTTCAACCTTTTTGGAAGGGGCCCTTCCTGGTTCTACTGACAACATCATCAGCGGTGTGACTGCAAGGTTCGCCGACTTGGATTCACATATTACACGTCAAAAAGGTTGTGCCATCCGAAAGTCAACAGTCTTTACCTTTTTCAACTCCAGACTTTCCACCTATTGCTACTCGCACTCGAAGCCACATTGTTCCAGTGTCTGATGATGCCTAATATTTACCCTTTTGGAAAACCCCAAACTCCTGATACTATGCAAACTCAACCACCATTTCCACAAAAGTACTGAACAGCTATTTTGGTGGTTATTCTTGTTGTTCTGTTATTTTCACTCTGGCCATTTTTATTTCCTGCTAACACTACACTACATGCCAAACGAGCTACATGGCATCCACCTTTCAACACCTACCAAGCTATTAAATATGCTTATGCTTCATCCCTCAATGTCTCAGACTGCTGGATCTGCACTGCTATTCCTACTGTTCATGGGGGATTGATGCTAAATACAGTCCCTTTAGGGGCTAATGAAACCTGGATGAATCTGATTTACGATACATCAAATATTACTTCAAAGGACAAGATAGCATTACGTTTGTTCGACCGTCAAAATGGAACTGTGTGTTTTCAGAAATTTGGTAAAGTTAAGGTAGGATAGAGTTTTTGTAATGTAACAGTTCCCTATAAGTGTAATAATGACTCATCCTACTGTAATACAACCTACAATTCATTTTGTAAACTGATGTATAAAACATATGAAGAGGTAAGGAACGATTTTGTTTTATACCAACAGTTGATAGTGATTGATAAAAAAGTATTTCATTCTGAACAAGGTTATGTACATAGTAATATCACCACTAAGGTAGAAAACTGTTATTTTGTGTGTGGTAGAAAAGCCTATAAATGGCTGCCAGGAAACTGGTCTGGCAGCTGCTTCCTGGGCTACCTAGTCCCAGCCATTTGACATGTATCTGCTTTACCTCAAGGAAAAATTCAGAAGGTTCGAGAGGTCAAAAAGCCTACCAATCTGGTAGGTCAAGTTGATGCTTCATGGATCTATCATCATGATTTAGCTCATGCTGTTACCAAAGGACTATCCCATATGAACTTGGGTGATGATGTCATCTCATGGGCTGGCATAATCCCGGCATACAGGGCAGTGAAATCAATTTGGGAACTGAGAAAACTGTACGAAATTGAAAGCCATCTTGAACTGATTCAAAGAGTTTCCGAACTCTCTGAGGCCAAAGAAGCTGATAGCTCAACATGGGCATGGTTAACCAACCTGTTCTCAGGTTGGGGAGGTGGAGTGTTAAAGTTGATTTTATTAATTGCAGTATTAGCAATTGTTGCTTTCCTTGTCTTATTTTTAATCAAAGCACTGATCTTGAAATTAATGTCTTCAAAAAATGTAAAAAAGGTGCCTAAGTTTTATATGCCTGCAACTATGAACATAGACGATGAAATAACAAAGTTTACCAATGATGAAAATACCAGTAACATGGTAATGTTAGATTTGGGGCAAATGTATGACAGGTTGAGTGGTGATGCTTACACAGCTGATGAAATATCTATGACCGTAAAACATTGTGCGGTAGGTGGGATACAGCTCAAAATAGTAGCTGGGTTCGGTACAATTGGGAAAACAGGCAAAACAGCATTGTTGACTTCACACAAGCCCTGCACAAATCTGTAAGCTTGTTTGCCAGTTATTTTTACTGGTAATATTAGGGTATTACATGGGCTTGTGGTGGGTACTATGATCCCTTGCTGTTCCAATGCAGAAATGACAGGGGCAATACCAGATATAGCCTCAGCTGTCAAAGAGTACTGTGGCACTCGCAGCAACTTTGCTCCTGGTTTTAGAGTTATTTTTGTTTTGTTTTATTGCTGGGCAGAACAAGGGCTAATAGAGACAGAGTGAGTAAGGCACTTTTAAGCACTCGTAAGTGGGTTTGTGTGGTTTTGCGTAGAGCTAAGTGATGATAACAGACGGTTAAGCCCTCTTAGCTTCACATTAGCACCACTTACTCCCGCTTACACCAATGCTAATTTTAATTAATGAAAAGAAAAATGGGTGATAGGAAAGTGTTGAAATGGGGGCAATCAGGGGGTAAAACATTAGGAAAACCAGATAGGGATGTGCAGGATGGGTGTAGGAATGGACCATATCTCTATATTTCTTCTGCAGCAACAGCTGTGAATAATGTGTAGAATTTGGAATTTACAGCCTCACACCCCACAGGGAGGGGTGTTGGCAACAGACATTTGTAGAATAATTTGGGGGTAGATTGATTAATTTCACTATCCATGGGGTAAAATGCAGAGCTATGTATGAGGCAATTATTTTTTTGTGGGACAGATGCCTTTTTTTTTGGTGAGAGTGGGATGTTGGGGAAGGGCTGTATGTATGTTTTGGGAGGTAGGTTTGGCAAGATAGGTAGCATTTGAAGACAGACAAGACACACAAGACAGCAGACAGGGGCAGTATATGACACATGAGGGGGGTAAACACCTTGGACAGGGAGGGTGGTTGAGAATCAGAGGTCCATGAGCTCCCAAATGGATATAGTGGGACTGAAGTCCCCACCCATGGGCTGTCACCACTGCAAGTTCACAGCCCTGAAGGTGGCTGTACTGGGGGCTGAACAAGATGGGTAGCCTGCCCCTCGAGGTGCACTAGGCAGCCCTCCATCTGGCACAGCTGCCCATACAATTCAGAGCGTAAGATGCTGCTCAACATACCCCAGAACATTCTGCAGGTGATGGGTTCCTCTCCGCACCAGCACACCGGGAGGGATGGATCTCGTCCCCTGAGGCAGTTCCACCCAAAGGTGGTGCAGGACCAGCAGAGAAGGATGTTCCAAGTTGGGTCCCAGACATGCTGGGGCCCAGTTCCACAGCCAGATGGGGTGGGACAGGCAGATCCACCGGGATCTGCTTTCCCAAATGTGCTATGGTGTTTTGATTTTCCCAGATATATTGGTTAGTCATAAACAACACATTACAAAATTAGTTATAACAGCATGCATGGGTGTTCCCATTAACCCAAACCAACAAATTTGAAACAGTTGCATAACAAACAGAAAACATGCATAAATGAAACAACAGTAAGCATTTTAACAGCATGCAAGTTACATTGACTGCAACAGGTCACCAGTAATGGTATTTGAACAAGGTATGTTAATATGCAACCAATTAAATATATGAGCAATACTGGAACACATGTCCAAACAATAGGTTTTGAGAACAACACACCCATAGTATATGAACAATAATTATTGATGCAGATGATGGGTGTGGGGAGAGAATAAAACGTCCATTAACAACAGTATCGGCTTCTATATTTCACAACAGTACTGCTCAATACTCTACAGGTCTGCCCTCACTTTACATCTACCTATGGCCCATAGCTTCTGTGGCACATACATACCTGTTAGACTGTCAACCTGTAATGGTATGGGACAGACTAGGTGAACTGTGGCTACTTTACTGGAGGTGGCGTTTACATGTCAGGGTTACATACTTGACAAAGAAGGGGTACCCTGCAATGATGTGTGAGCCTGCTACTAGCATAGTTCACTTGGATTCATATCTGTGTCCAAGGTGATTAGCAGTAGTGACCAGTAGCCATGACAGCGTGACACTTCAGAGGTATGTATCTGGAAGAGGGTGTGGTGTATGTACCTATCCTGCTTTCATTTGCAGGCATGGGGTTGGACAGTGGGACAGTTGTACACAGTGTATTGTTATACCCTTCAAACAGCTACTACAAACATTTCATTACCTGTAAGACCTGTGGAGAAAATATTGGTTACCACTAACTGACTGTTTCGACAAATATTCCAGATTTCTTGAGTGTATATATGCACATATCTCAGTACCACTCCCTGGATTCAAACCGTGTTTTGGTGTGCTAAAATGAACTACAAGGCTGTTTCTCATCACACTGGGATACTGCAGAACTGCTGTCTCTTGTTTGACTGTTTTCTGCCTAATACTCTGTAGGTTAGACAGTTTGACCTTGTAATCCTGAGATTCATGCATGACAGATAGTTACTGTACTGTGTAGTAATCCTTTGAAATTATACGATCTGGAAAACAAAGGTTAACACAAGGCACTGCAGCAGGGGACACACTATAATACATTTGACATTAGTATTCAGGGTTCGGATCTTACTGCATAACATATGTCATATTTCATGTATATCTTGATTTACAGTGCCACAAGCTAATGTTTTGCATACTAGCTGATTCTCATAACAATCTCTGTTAATTCATGCCGTCAAAGATATATTTTCTGTGCAGAATCTATACACATTCTATTTCTACAACAACATACCAGAATAAACACAACAGCTGGTGGTTTAGGTTTTTATTGTAGTTATATGGCACAGTGCTCTACTACTGCATATGCTGTAGATGACTATTAGTCTGGCAAGCTGTTCTTTAATGGTTAAACACAGAACACAGTTAACCATTTACTTCTTCTTATTTATGTCACTATATATGGAAAGGTAGATCTGTACTCACCAGCCTGTCAGCGCAGCCTTGTCAGTCTGTCTGCTTGGGCCTCAGCATTGCTAGCCTACTCTGCTGCAGCTGTAGGGGAGAAAAACATTACTATCAAATACTCAGGCTAGAATTTGGTACAGCTATATCTGGGATACTTACAAACTGCTAGAGCATGGTTGTCCTGAGCGTCTTGGATGCATTGGGCCAAGAGCACCCCCTTCCCCCACTTTAAGTTTACATTGTGATGCTGTACCTGCTCACCAGTTCAGGGGATGACAGTGGCACTAGTGAGATTGTGTGCCAGATGGTCCCAGGCCTCTGCTTTATACTGTGAGCCCTGGAACTGGCCCTGCATTAGTCTGTCATCATGGTTTGTTACAATGAGCCCAGCCATTGCTCTGTACTCCAAAATGCCCCAGCACTGTGCCCGAAAGTGCGAGCCCTCACCAACACCTGACATAGTTCCTACTCAGAGACAGCCACAACAGATTCTGGCTGTATTCTCACCTGCGCCATTTAAATAAGGCTATATTCCTGCCCTTTGCCATCATTGGACCATTTTGAAACTGCTGAGCTCAGCTAAGCAGTGTGCAAACCTGTTAAGCTGGGCCGAACAGTGCTTCAAGGGGTAATTGCTGAACATTGATTAACAGTGCACAAATCCATTTAGCTGAGCTGACTGCTGCTTAACATTCACATTTAAGCAATGCTTACACTGACTAAGCATAGGTGAGCACTGCTAACCATTGCTACTCTTCATTTAAAAAAAATCAGGATACTGACTTAATCATTCCTGACATATTAGTAAGTGTATATGTTTCACTTTACATTACGTCCCTATATGTGCTTTCATTACATTACCATGGGGTGTGACTATACTGTATGGGACACTTGTCTATACATGTGTGATTTCACATGTTATATGCACTCACACTTACATTTTAGACCAGCTATACTACTCCGGTTGACAAATATCAATTACTACATAATTTAAAATTAAAATAATAATATTAACACTGCTTTCGCATGTAAAAATAAAGTGTCTGTTTTGGTGCTCAAACTATGAACACCTGCATGCAAAGGCAGGACTCTAACCACTATGCTATCTCAGCATAAGGATTTCAGCTGTATATTTTTTATTTATCTCCTATGGGATGTGTAAGCAATGCTAAGCAGAGGGCCATAACACACACACCCTCTCAGTTACGCTTAAACATACCTTAGGATGGCAAAAAATAATTTAATAAACCCACTTTATTTACATGTATATGTACTCCTTGTCAGTCACAGTAAGGGGAATTGTAAAGGGACACTTAGGGACATATTTTAATTATTGCTCTTACAAACTTAGGAAGTGTGGCTGTGATTTTCTAGAAAATCATTCGCAAATCACTTGGGGTTTAAGTCAGAACATACTAACAGACATTCGGGTTTCAGACTTCATACCCTTCAGACAATCCATGCTAATGCAAACCTTTTATTCTATCAACTTTCTGGGTTTGTAAGTGCAATATTTAAAAATTGTCCCTATTTTTGTGCCTTTGTCCCCCCCATTATTTATGGCTTTGTACAGATTTCTTGCTCTAGGAGGTTGAGAGGTATGTGAGGCAGGCATCTGGGCATTCTGCGGAAACCTGTACAGTTGAGGGCTATGGCCATATGGCACTTTTACAATGGCAGACATTTGGGTTTCAGTCTTCATACACTTGAGGAAGTCTGCGCTAATGCAAACCATTTATTCTATCAACTTTCCGGGTTTGTAAGTGCAATATTTAAAAAGTGTCTCTATTTTTGTGCCTTTGTCCCCTCATTATTTATGGCTTTGTACAGCTTTCTTGCTCTAGGAGGTTGAGAGGTATGTGAGGCAGGTATCTGGGCATTCTGTGAATACCTGTACAGTTGAGGGCTATTGCTGTATGGCACATTTACAATGTAGGGTGTGTCTCACAGAACCTGTCACACAACCCCTGCATTGATTTCTTGCTCCCTTATCCATTTCAGTGTCCGTGGACACTGAAATACTCATTTTATTTGATTTCAGTGTCAGTGAACACTGAAATGCTTTTAAAAAGTGCTGTACGCTGAGTGCAAGGGATGTGTTAGATATGCGTGCACTACCTAAACACGCCCCCTGCACACAGTAGTGAATGAATATGCAAGGCGCGCTGCTGTTAAAGCTAAGGGTAAAGGGGCACAGTTCAATCCATGCCAGAATAGTGCAATTCCTGCATGGACTTTATTGAATCCCAGGGGATATGTTTATCTGTTAATTTGGATACAGACTCATTGCTCACTTCTATACTGAATGATAGGGGTATAAAAGCAGTGAGAGACAGCTTAGTATGATGTGACCATGTGATTACTAGTTATATTAATATGTTATGTCCAGTATTGAAGGTTGTGTTTGAAAACAGTGCTGCTTGGTATAATTCTGGATTTTGCCATTAATTAAGTAGAGTTGCCATTGGGATATCTGTTGCAAACACTTTTTACAACTTAGGGATGTCTTAGTTGAAGAAAAAGTATATATATATATATATATATATATATATATATATATATATAGCACTCCCAGATTTAAAGATTCTCTTGTGTTTTATGTATACTTCTTTGATGATATCTTTATGCTGTGGTGTTTTAACATAGGTCAGCTTCAAAGTTATGTACACTTTTGAATAACAGAACTATGTTTTTACAGTTTAAAACGGAATGATCAAGACAAGTTATTAACTCCCTACATGTTTATGTTAGTAAGGTTTCTAAACAGATGAATAGGTACAAAAATCAAACCAGTGAAGAATTCTTGTCTGTCTGTCTATGTTTATCAATCTATCTATCTATATATACACACATATGCATAGATAAATAGATATAGATATATATGAATATACTAATGGGTCAACTGCATGGGACTCCACATCTTCATAGGTTCATAGGTGTGTACTAGGCTAAGGGCCCTGGGGCCTTTACAAGCCTAGCCCATACAAGTGCCCTGGCATTGTGCCACCAGTCATTAGTTCCCAGTGCCTCTATCAAGTAGAGCCACTGGAGTGATCCCCAGGGTGAACTTTCTATTTCCCATCCACTCATCAAGATTTCTCTTGAAGAGGGCTGGTGAGGTGCTCTGCTTGACATGTATGGGAAGTCTATTCCAGAGCATGGGCAGTCTCTGGGTTATGAACCTGCCCCTCCAGCATATACTGTTGATTGTGATAATGAGGTTGAGGTCTCTGGAGCATGTGGTATGGAAGGATGGGTATTTCTTTAGATGTAGCATTTCTAACAGAGCTGGGTCAGACATGGCTTTGTAGTTCAAGCAGAGATTGCCTCTTAGTAGATGATATGAGACAGAGAATAGCTGGAGTTTTTTGAGTCTGTCCATGTAGTACATGTGTTTAAGGCCTAGGATCCTCTTCGTGAGGTACTATTGTGTCCTCTCCAGCTGTTGCAGGTGTCTAGTGAGGTACATGCCAAATGGGGCATTATACTCTATTATTGGTCTAATGAGGGAAGAGTAGAGAGAAATGATGACCTCTTTCTTCCTGGATGCAAAACCCTTGGTAATGAGATGTGCCACATAGAAGGACTTTCTGACCACAGTGGCAATGTGGTGGTCGAAGTAAAGGTTGCTGTCACCCTGTGTCCCCAGATGTCTTATAATGCCTTCAGTGTTCAGTGGGCTCCCATCAATGTGGTAATTAGTGGGAACTGAGTTTTTCTCAAAGGGAATGATGATGCATTTTTTTGGCATTAAGCTTAAGGCCATGGTTTTGACACCAGTCATTGGTCTCAGTGAGGCCTTTTCACTTGGGGAGTTAATAACGGCTCCCAGCTTGCTGTTGTCTGTGAATTTGGTCAACCAGAGTCCCTCCGTGTAGGCCTGGACTTCTGAGAAGTAGATGCCAAACAGGAGAGGACCCAGGACCGATCCCTGTGGGACTCCACTCATGACTGGTTGGCATTCTGACTTGGAGTCTGCTACTTTCACACTGTGGGTTCTATCTGTGAGCCAATTTGCAACCCACCTAATGATATAGGGGTCAATGGCTAGTTTGCTGGGTTTATCAATAATTCCTGAGTGAGGAATGGTATCAGAAGCCTTGGTCAGATCGAGGTAGGCTGTATGAACTGCCTTACCTTCATCCACTGCTCTGGTGACTGACTCTAAGAAGTCAATCAGGTTGAGCAGGCATGATCTACCTTTCACAAAACCAAATTATGTGGGATCTAGAGTTTGGAGATTCCCTAAATCCTTGTTAATTAGGTCCATGATGATGCCTTCCATAGCCTTACAATATCAGACTCAGGCTAATGGGGCAATAATTTCCAGGGTCTGTATTTGCTCCTTGTTTATGGAGAGGGATGACTGTAGCAGTATGCCATTCTGTAGGGACAAAGCCTGAGGTGTGGCTGTGAGTGAACAGAACACACAGATGTGGTACCAGTTCACTTTGTAATTCATGTGGGACACAGCCAGGGATATTGTCAAGTCCCATAGAAGCTGTATTCCTGGCCTTAGACAATGCAGCTTTAACCTCTTCTGCAGTAATGCTGGGTGGCTGGCATTCTTCCGGTATTGAGATTGGTCCTTTGAGGGGGGAATAAAGTTGGCACTGAATTTGTTGGCCAGTACGTTCATATTTTTAACATTGATCTGAATTTAATAAGTACCTTCATGCAGCATGGTCATAAACAAAGACTAACAAAGGAAACACCCTGGCAACCCTACCCCACCCAATCCTTGTCCAGACAAATCAGCTGAAGAAACAGCCAAAACCTTTAACACTTATTTTATCGAATCAATATCCAAACTATTCAGCCTCAACCCTAACTCCTTAAACACCAGTACTCCTAACTGCTCTGTACCTACTTCAACTACTAACACAGAAAACACTTTCTCCTTTAACCCAGTTCCTACTACCTACATCAAAACTCCACTCTCTAAGTTAAAACCATGCTCTATATCTGCAGACAGCATCCCTTCATACTTTCTCTGGATTGCTGCAAACTTTCTTGCTCTGCCTGTATCAGTCATAATCAATCCTTCCATCTCCGAATCTAAAGTTCCATCAATCTGGAAATAATTCTATACACTACCCATACACAAAGGAGTTAACTCCTCTGAAATCTCCAATTTCAGACCTATTGCTATCCTCTCCCCTTTATCTAAAGTCTTGGAGAAATGTATACATAAACAAGTTATACAATATCTCGCACAGAATCATTTGCTTACTCTGACACAGCATGGTTTCAGACCAAATCTTAGTACCTCTACAGCTCTATTATCCTTCCTCAACACTATTTCTTTAGCTAGAAATGATCATAACCTTCTCTCTTGCTTATTCCTTGATCTGTCAAAGGCCTTCAACACAGTTTCTCACTCTCTGCTTCTACACAAACTGTCTGATCTCAACTTCTCCCAAGATACAGTTGCATGGTTCTTCAGCTATCTCACTGACAAATGTCAATCAGTAAGATGGCACTCTGCTCTTTCTACCTCCCTTCCAGTAAGAATGGGTGTCCCCCAAGGATCTATTCTTGGACCACTACTTTTTAATATCTTCACCAACTTACTCTATTCTTCCTGCCTACAGTCTAATATAGTCCAATATGCTGATGACTCTACAGTCATCACCACTGCTAACTCCCCATCTGGACTTCTAACTGCCACCCAGTCATCCTTCAATGCATTTGAAACATGGCTCTTCAATAATCAGCTCATACTCAACCAAAAAGAAACAAAACTGTTACTCTTTCTCCCCAAAACAGTTAACCACATCAAATCTTCCTTCTCTATAATGTCCCTTAACAATACCCCTATCGAAGTCAACACCAGCAATAACCTCCTTGGCATCATCATTGATGATCAGCTAAAACTCGACCTTCACATAAATAATTGTATCAGAAAAACCCTTCAGAAACTAGGACTTCTGTATAGAAATAAAAATTCCTCACCACTGAAGCCAGGATCACTCTCACTCATGCCTATCTTCTACCTTGCCTAGCTTATTGCTCACAAATATTTACAAATCTAAACTCTACTCTACTAGCAAGACTTGAACCAACCTGTCACAAGATAGCAAGCTTTGCAGCCCACCAAACCTATAAATCCCACCACTGTCTCTCCTTAAAATACTAAAATTGGCTTGAACTACCTCATCTGCTTCTTCTCTCCCAGCTCCAAACTAGTCACTCCATTCTTTACCAGCCAGCCTACTGTCCAGCTCTAAGTTCTCTCATCTCCCACTACTGTCCTACTAGGCACCTCAGGAGCTCGACCCAAGATCTATTACTTATCCGTAAACTCAAGTCTAAATGTGGGTGTAACATCTATAGCTATAAGCCCTCTATAGCCTGGAACAAACTCCCACTTGAAGTCAAATCCCTTACATATCCCAAACAATTTACAACAGCCACAAAAGAGTACGTTAAAAGACACTGGACCTGCCACTGTTCCCAACCTCCCTGAATACAAATATACAAACAAATTGTCCTTCTCTTCTCTCTTTACTTGTTCTCTCTCATAATCTTTCTCTGTCCTCTTACGTTACCCCCTTTCTTTCCCCTATCTATCTCTTCACTTTCTTTCACTGCCCTTTATCTGTAAATGCTTCTAATATACTGGTACAGTGGGGCTCATGTATTACTTAACAAATAGTCTAGCTTATCATGAGACTTCTTATACTTCAATCATAAAATTGTAACATAGTAATACTGCCTGCTTCCCTCTAACTTATGTCTTTCTACCATTCTGTACTACTGCATGTATTTTTA
Organism: Protopterus annectens; assembly: GCF_019279795.1. Classification (NCBI taxonomy): domain Eukaryota; kingdom Metazoa; phylum Chordata; order Ceratodontiformes; family Protopteridae; genus Protopterus; species Protopterus annectens. Next base: position 1,763,728,831 of record NC_056743.1, read on the forward strand.
AATTACATTGAATTGCAAATTGTTTGTATTATTTGGAGCTATTCTCCCTGGGCCTCTACTGAAAGAGGGATTTAGCTCAGTCAGACACTCCTGGTCAACAGATGTAAAATAAATAAATAAATAAAATCAACAAGGTTGTTGATGAGTTTCTACTGCAGACAAATTGTAATATATGACCATGTTTACTTTGGAAATGTTATGAATGTATGGCTGCTAATAATACCTATGTACCATTTCCATTAACACAAGCTGCAATATTTTGATTATCTGACATCCAAAGGATATAAGAACAAGAAAAATTTAAAGCAGCAGTTATGCTACTCACATCTTAAGGTGTCAGTTGATAGTAAATAAGCATCCTCCCATGTAATTATTATAAATATATATTGTTTACTGACCTTGTTAAAAATCCAGTCACTAATAAAAATTACAGGCCTAATCAACATGCAGATTGTAATATCATGCATGTTATTTATATGGCCAAGTACAGCATGTGTGATGCATTTGCTGTAGGATAAACTGATAGAAAACTGTAAGGAATAATGGTGTCATGGGAAGTAATCGTGGAATTAAGTTTTTTGTTACAAAGAATATTTTCTGATGCTGTTAAAGTTGATATAACAAACAGAACTGAGTGTAAAGAAAATAACTGCTTACACTACACAATACAACTTTCTCTCTAGACACAATAAAACATGCGGTCTGAAACCTGTTTTAAAATTGAAAGGATTACATCATTATTTAATTATATCATGTGTTAGTACTTAAACATTGTTCTGTGTTGAGATGGTTTTATTACTTGAGGAAGTTATAATGTAAAATCTTGTAATGAATTGTTTTATTGAACATATTAGCCACCTGTCATGTTTTGAAGCATTCCTTTTTTGTTGTACTTATCAGTAAATGCGGTCCATTTTTTCCCTGAGACGCTTTACTTTCTTAAGGTTAAATATTTCAAATAACCATCCACAAACACATCATTTTACCTACACAAAAAGCCTCAAATATAATATTATGAGATGTGGAATAAAGAGGAAATAATTTCAGGAAGACACATATGTAACAGGGATATACCATCCCCAACATACACTAAACTGGAGTACAGTTATTTAACAAACCCAGACAGGCCATCATTTAAATTTTCATTTAACATTTGAAGACTTTATGGATTAACCAACACCTACACCTTTCAGGCTTAAAAATTAAAATATAAGTAATGGCACAATACCCAACTACAGACAAATAACTCACTGTAGATTTGTAAAATTTGAGATACAGTGTCACCTTTGTAATTTTTTCCAAATAAAGGTGAGAAAAGAAAGATATACCATCTTAAATTTAGTTACCCACATTATCAAAATCTGAATATTTGGTGGCATTTCAAGTCACGCTGCTCTAGAGTTTTTGGGTAAATCACTCCTTGCCCTGCCAAGAAAAGGATTTCTTTTTCTTAGATGCTATCAGTACTTGAAAGTCATCAGACATACTTAATAGTTTAACATACATTAGAAAAATGGCGCTTTTAGTCCTTGATATCACATTGGAGAATGATCATTCTCCAGCAGGGTGTTAATCAACAAGTAATGCCCAGTCAGAAACAAGTGCGACACTTCACGGCAGCGTATTAAGCCACCGTGAAACTCGCACTGAAAAAAACAAAACGGCCGCCATTTTTTCACTTGCTAAAATCCAGCGTAACTAAACATGTCATGTAGAAAACTCACAATTATACATTTACTTTTAAAAAGAAGCAAAATAAAACTACAACAAGCAGCCCAACACCTAAGCAACTTACAAAACCAGCCAAACATCAAACAAGTAAATATTAGAAAAAAATATTAACAGCCATTACTACAAAACCCATCCCACATTTAACAGTGAATATCCGAGACAGAGAGACTCAAATAAAATAAAATAAAATAAAAAAATAGCTGCTCCCAATACAATTAACAGGTCCTATCAACTCATGCAAGACTAAATACTGAAACTGTCAACAACTAGACAGAAAAACATTGTACATCTCATTAAAACATTTAATTCAAACAACTTTCTAACTCCCTAACCTAAATATTTAAACTTTACCCTATATCAAAACTTTTCTCCCTCAATAACATAAAAACTAACCTTAAATAACCAGCCAGCACATAAGCAGCCACAATAATCTTAGTCATTCATTCCTGTGTAGGTTAACACCAACCAAAACGGGTGGCCTAATGGTTAAGGTGTTTGCCTTGCAAACACAAGGTGGAAGGTTTGAGTCTCACAAGGGATAATTGGCTAGGCTTAAAATGGCTCGCAAGGGCAGTTAGCTTTGTACTAATCTATGAATCTATGAACCTAATTCAAGCAATGTAAATAAATATAGACAGTGGCACCTAGTGGCCAAAATGTATAACAACAAATGCCTTTGAAACTACATTAATACCAGACAAAAATCACTAATAATCTTAATGCATATATATATATATATAATTTTAAACAGCTAAGCAAAATACATGGTCACATGACCTCGTAACCTAGCAGCACAAATTAGAGCAGCACAGTACACAACACCTGTATCAGAAGAAAAGCCTGACAGAAAAAATAAATGCAACAAGAAAAATAAGAAAATGTCAAACCCATTTGGTATATCATTTCAACTATTTGACCCAAATAACTTAAATAACCTCCTAGAAGATATTAATAAGAAAGGAAATAAAAGAACATATGCAGAAGAAAACCGAGAAGAAAGAACCTATACTTCAAACAATGGAAATTACAAACAAACACAAGAAGAATCAACTACGGAAAATATAAAAAGCACCACTATCTCCGAATCAAACAGAAAAATGAAAAAAAGACAGAAAACACCCAAGAAACATCAGAAATGGCACCAGCCAATGAAACAGAGGTAACAAATAAGCCACAACCTCAAATACCGACAACTCAGGAACACGAAAATGAAGACAATCAACAACCCACTTCATCATATTCTTCTAACACTACATCTAACAACAGATTCCGAACAGTATCAGATGAAGAACTAAAAAAATAGAACACTATATTAAAGAAGAAAACACTCACAAAAACACAAAATGGGCAGTATCTACATTATATGAATGGGCTCAACACAAAAACATAGAAATAAATGTAAAAACCGACAGCATACAAAAAATTGCTGACCTCATAAAAGTATTCTATGCAGAAGTAAGAGCAACCAATGGCAAACAATATTCAGTGCAGAGCTATATATCATTAAGAGATGGATTAAACACAGCCTTAAACAATGCAAACAATGACAGAAAAATAAACATTTTTAACAGACTCATTATTCAAAACAGCAAACAACATACTACACTCCATGATAAAAAAACTAAGAAAAGAAAACCAAGATAATGCAAGTCATCATCCTGCAATTTCAAAACAAGACATGAAAAAAATAAGAGACTGCAAAGCACTGTTGCCAGACACACCTCAAGGTCTTGTCACAAAGGTCTGGTTCGATTTACAGCTATACATGGCAAGAAGAGGGAGAAAAGGACAAAGAGAATTGAAACCAGAATGCTTCACAATACTATCAGATAACACAGGAACAAAATACCTGACACTAACAATGAATGAAGAAACTAAAAACCACAAAAACCCAACCAAAAGTAATAAACAACAATACAGAGGTCAAATCTATGAACAAAAAGACAATCCATTATGCCCAGTAGCATATCAGAAATACATCACAAAATTACCAGAAAACCCACCAGCATTATTTTTACATCCAAAAAAATACCAGAGCACAATCTTTATCTTCATATATGCTGGTACACCAGAGAACCTATGGGAAAACATTACCTAGCAAACATGATGCCATGAATAAGTGAATTAGCAAATCTTACAAGAAGATATACCAAGCACAGCATAAGAGCGACTGCTATACAAATCCTTGCAGAAGCAGGATTAAGCCCAAGAGAAATAACATCAATAACTGGACACAGATCAGAAGCAAGCCTTATAGACTAATGGACACGAACAAACGAAAACAGAAAACAATGGAGCAACATACTCTCATCAACAGAAGAAACAACACTACAGAAACAAAAAACATTCAAAACAACCAACAATGAAGAAAAAGCAGAAACAACTTATTTTAAACCAACATCATGCATATCCAATGCACCTATAACATTTTATGTTACAGAAAACAAAGACAAATAAACATTACATTATTAAACACGTAAATTTAATTGTTCTCATTCAAATATTATAGTTTTCATAAACTATTACTAAACATACAAATTTACTTTTTCTCATTAAAATATTATAGTTTTCATAACTTAGAATGTTCAAATAAAATGTTATTAATAGAAAAGAAATACATAGCAACAATGTTGTTGTTGTCTTTCGGCTTTTCCCGGTTAGGGGTCGCCACAGCGGAACTCCGGTCCGCTAATGATTGGCAGTAGATTTTGACGAACGTCGAGGTACCAGCTCGACGTTCAACCTTCAATGAAGGCACACCCATTTATGCATGTCTTTCGAATGCCCACTTAACCGCAGGGAGGACATGCAGACTCCACACAGAAGGCACTCCCCGCACCCCAGCTGAAAATCGAACGGGAGAATCTCTTGCTGTGAGGCAACAACGCTACTGCTGCACCACCAGGGATGTTGATAGCAACAATACAGTTGTCTTCTTCTTCTTCTTTCGGCTGTTCCCAGTTAGGGGTCGCCACAGTGGATCACCTGTCCACTTATGATTGGCAGTGGAGTTTTACAGTGTTGAGTTGCCAGCCCAACCTTCCACAGAAGGCACACACTCACACCTAGGGCCAATTTAGAGTGTTCAATCCACCTACAACATGTCTTTGGGATGTGGGAGGAAACCGGAGCACCCGGAGGAAACCCATGCGACCACAGGGAGGACATGCAGACTCCACACAGAAGGCACCCTAGCCGAGGATCGAACCGGAGAACCTCTTGCTGTGAGGCAACAACGCTAATCGCTGTACCACCATGGCCGCCCACAGCAACAATACAGTTGTATAAATAAATAATTAAATAAGGGACTATTTTATGTGAAAACTATTATAAAAATTAATTAAAACAAACTAAAAAAAAGTAATTGAAGACCTTTTTTTTAAAATAAAGACAGTAGTAGTTGTACATTTTCTAAGCGCAATAATGCCCTCCAGGGTGTGTGTTAATGTTTAATTAATTCCCAGGGGTGCAGAGGCCCTCCAACTGCGGCGTCAGGCCTCACAACACCCCTGGGTGGGCATTAATTACACATTAACACACACCCTGTCGTGCATTTGGGAGAATATAAATCCCTGTGTACTCTGTCCACTAACTATGAGGTGAGTTTCTTTGAGGAACCTGCTACTGTTTTGTGTTTTTCTTGTACATTCTACATTAATATATTATTTGATAATCTTTTCCCAAGCCCCTAAGAGTAATATTATCTCATCCTGACCTTACCTTTAAAGGCTTGAGGGCTTCTTTGAAAAAAGCTTCAGAGATTTCACAAGTTTAATTTAGGAAGCATAACGTACTAACAATATTCTAATTAGGGAAACTTTTTACAAATTACACAAAAAAGTTTATACACTTGTAATATACAGACCGAAGTGCACAGAGGTCCAAATTTGTTTGCCTGGGTTACTGTAATTATCGCTGTTAACATTCTCAAGATGATAGGATGGCCTCTTCATATTAAATCACAGTAGCTGTGGTATTCTGCATGCTAGCAGTTCCAAGTTACAAACACATTATTAAAGCAGGTGCAGGAACTGCAATGGGTGGCACATGCAAGGTGAGCACTAGTACGAACAAGGGAAAAAACAGCAAATAGACAATAAGGAATCACAGTGAAATCCTCCTTTTACAGCATATTCACAACCCTAAACTTTTAATTTGGTAGCCTCCAATTTGGTCAGTGAACATAGATCATTTCAGTATACTGAAGGAAAAATTGTTGGTGTTAGAGAAACCTTATCCATTGCTGACAACTCCATTAAGAGACTGCAGAAGAAGAGGACCAGAATGAAAAATTAGAATACAACTTTATCAGGATCAAGAGGGACCAAAGACTCACAGCAAATATAAGGGAAACAGGTTAAGAGTATTGTTTATAAGCAGTCTTCATAAAATTTAATATCAAACAAGTTCCCAGTAATAAATAAAAGGCTCAGTTTAATTCCAGCTCAAAATGGCAATATTGTTAATAGCATGGTAGAATTACATTTATTCAATCCACTACTGAATTTAATGCTAGTGTTTCCTGATTTGACTACTGAACATAAAGCTAGGGCAGGATTCACGAAGGCTTGCACGGAGTGTAAGAGACGTGCAACACTCCATGCAAGCCTTGCGATCCAGGAGCAGCCCTAAACTCCGTGTAAGAGACCAGCTAAAACGTCTCTTACACGGACTGGGCGTGGACATGCTAAATACCTCACTTGCATCTGAAAGGTATGCAAATGAGGTATATTAGCGATCCACGAAGCAGAAACCAGTCCGTGTAGGAGACGTTTTAGCTGCAGAAATGTACTCAGTTGACAACTGAGTACATTTCTGAAAAATCCACAACGGAGTGATGTCAGCTCCAAAAAAAGGTTGCATATGATTCAGGCAGCATGCCAATGGCCAAATATGTGGCCATTGGCAAGATAACCCGATGCAAAAATATTAAACATATGTTTTTTTTTTTCGGCAATCACCGATGTTTAAACCCAGCGCAGCCCCACGCAAACGGGCTGCGCTGTATAAAAACATAAAAAAGAAGGTTATAAACCCACAAATGTGGGTTTCATGCAATACATGGAATGACAATGCAGGGACCAGCAGACGAAAACCAACATGGCCACCGTGTAGTGGTTGCTAAGGGGGGAAGCTGAGTCTAAGACATGTAATTAAGCATTAGTAGGCAATCTCATGTAAATGAGGGTTAGGATACTGAATCTCACAGTCACATACCAAATGAGCACAGTCTGAGTAGTGTAAGAGATACAAAGGGGGAGGAATAGAGTAGGAGATAGGTGACATCACAGGGGGGAATGGTAGAAAGAAATGCAGTTCATTGGAGGCCAGTGTAACATGACAGATGACAAGCACAGATCATGGAAAGAGGTGTGCCACTAGATAAGTCATGGAAAGACAAGAAATGGAAGGTGTACACTGTTACCTACACCAAAGTTTCTTGCTGGCCGCGCATGCGCTGCAGCACGCAATGAAGTGCGAGTAAGGCAGTGTGCGCGCGTGTAAGGCAGTGTGAGCATGTGGGAGCGTGTTGGGAGAAGTTTAACACTGTTTGCGCGGGTGTGTGCGCGTGTAAGGCAGTCTGAGTATGTTGGAGACTGTTGGCAGACATGTAACGGTGTTTGCGTGGGTGTACACGCGTTTAAACCTGAATAAGTAGATTCTTAACCGTGGAAGCACGTGTGCGCGTGTGTAAGCCACTGTGAGCGTGTTTCAGATAGTATGCAAGTTGCTCCCCCCTGAGGAAACAGAAAGGAAAAAGGAAGCAACAGAATTAATAGGAAGCTAGCAGGGATAACTGCTGAAGCTAGCAGGTGAAAATAATTAGAAGCAGACAATTACACAGGCAGAATAGTAGCCCAGCCCAGCACTTAAAACTCTGCAAACAGTAGTGCAGGATGTTTTCATTAAGAGACACTGCAAGACAGGAGTAAGCTAATAGAAGTGAAAACTGAAAAAGCTGAACTCAGAGCAGAAATGCTAGGGGCTGCTATAGCTGTCATAATGAGACATAGGTGACTTGCTGAGGGTGGTGACAATGCAGATGGTGCCAGACAACCCACAGTGAGGAGATGGAGAAGAGTGTACAGGCCCAGGGTCACCTACCACGGGTTACATGAGCTGGAGATAGTAGAGCGCTATAGAGTGGACAGAGAGCTCCTGCAGCAGATTGTTGAGCTGTGCAGGCTACGCCTCACACACAGAACCAACAGAGGGGAACCCATCCCAGTGGAAACCAAGGTATGTGTTGGCCTAAGAATACTAGCAACAGGTACCTTCCAGAGACCAACTGGCGATATGATGGGGATATCACAGGCATCAGCCTCCAGGGTACTACGCCAGTTCCTGGATGTCATGTCAGCACATGTCGGTGATCATGTATATTTCCCCAATGCCCGTGAGGTATTGGCCAGCAATATGCTTCTCTTCCAGCAAATAGCGGAATACCCTGAGGTACTGGGTGCTACAGACTGCACGTACATACGCATCAAAGCACCAGCAGGTGAGCGGGGTAGGGCCTACATAAACCGCAAGGGCTTCCCCTCCATCAACTGCCAGGTTGTGTGTGATGCCCAGGGCATAATAATGAATGTGTGTGCTGGCTGCCCTGGGAGTTATCACGATTCCCACATCTAGCATTTGACGCAGCTGTACCAGACATTTGCCAATGGGGACATCCCACACGGACACCTAGTGGGGGATGCAGGTTATGCACTGGAGCCGTGGCTGATGACACCCATCAGAAACGCACACACACCTGAACAGGAACGCCATAATGAGGCACATGCACAAACACGTAATGTGATAGAGCGTGTGTTTGGGCTGCTCAAGTCACGGTTCCGGTGTCTGGACACATCTGGTGGAGCCTTGCAGTACACACCAACTACATGTACCCAAATCATCATGGTATGTGCTATGCTACATAATATGATCTTGCAAAAACAGCTGCAGCAGGACCAGCATAGGGCCGGGCCAAACAGCCCCCCACCATTGCCAAGGCCATCACAGGCAGAGCATGACTCGGAGGAGGAACAACCTGAGCCTGCCCCAGTAGGCAGAAGGAGGCGTGCCCAGTATGCCCTGGCCTTGGCAAAGAGGCAACGTATAGCACATACACTGGCACAGTAGGAACCCTGGGAATGATACCCCTCTCTGACTCACTCATATAGTAACAGGGATGCCTAACATGACACAACCTGCTCTCAAACATGTACAGGGAGTGTAGTATGTGCATCCGACAGAGGCAGCCCTGCAGCACCACCTGAGGCATGATTGCCATGTGTCAAGCAATGTAACATCATCTAGTATATGCAAACATGAAGACCCTGCCTAACATCTCACCCTCACCAAGCATGATGCCACACTATGTAGACAAGAAGATCAAGTACAATAATCGGCTGAAGTAATGCAGTCAGTCAAAGGGGAGCCAATGTGTCACAGTCTGGGAAGATATGGAGTCTGACATGATGCACCACCTGCTAGGGGTGGCATGCACCTAGCATGCCATGCCCCATGGATACTGGCAAAGGCTGTCAGTACCCACAACATGCCCTGAATAGGTAAGTCACAAAACACACACCCAACCTCATAGGTTCTACAAGGGATAGGAACCTAGATGTAACACTACCCCATGACAGATGTACAAACAGCAAGATGTGTGCAGTGTAAATGCACACAGTAAGGAGAATGTAGATACCAGTCCTGTAATAGAGAACTGGGCAAGGCTCATAGCAGCACACTAGCACTACCAGGTCACACCTCATACTGTGCTGTACAGCCGCAAAACATGGAACAAGCTACAAAAGGTGGGTGACTAGCAAGAAATGGCAAGGATAACCACACCCCCATGTTGGTACCACAACAAGAAGCAGCATGGAATAGCCATGGTCAACTACCAATGGCTAAAACTGCCTCGCAGTAGATAGCCTGCTGCAGACCACTGTCCTAATACCAGGAACATCACCTGGCCTATGTCGGAATACATGAATATATCAAGCCCCCCAAACCACATTATATTGCTCTACTGAAAATACCCAGACAAACACCGGTAGCATCGTACTAGCACCAACACAGTAGGGGAAAGTTACCCAGATGCCATAAACCAAACTGCCCAGGAACAATGTACTACCCCCACAAGAGGGGTAAGCATACTGGATGTGATGATCAGCAACATGTGTACTGGATGGCAAGATGAGAAGTGTACCCCTCACTGGTAAGACAAGACCATAGAGTAAGCACACTGGAAATACACACCCGACCCCAGTCCCTGGCCAGAATACCACAGTGCAAAACATGTGTAAAGTATAGGTTGCAGCCCACAAAACCGATGTTGAATCCAGAAAAGGCCCTGTGCAAGTGCAGAACATGGGACACACCACAGAACATGTTATACAGGCATTCCATGAACACAGCCAGGAATGCTTGGAGTATGCAATCACAAATAACAACAACACACGATGCCATACACGCAGACATCTGGCATGCTGGGCTCCAGCCATTACCAAACCATGCAAGAGAATGAGGAAGATACCACATGATAGAGCAAACATAAAAAGGGAAGTAATCACTGACCAGTAGTATGGCAACAACATATGTCCACACATACAATCCACTAAGTCCAGCCACAACAAGTAAAACCTATGAATCCAGAGGCAATGTGACGCCTGTCCCAAGTACACAGACAACCACAACACCCACCGAATAAATACAAACATATGTGATAGATGCATCCATGTATCCAAAGCAGAGGTTGAGCTCCAACAAGCCAGTACTGTCAACACTAGTCAGGAGGAGAAGGTAACCACATACACCACAAACCCAGTCCCACATAGACCTACCACAACTGTAAACCAAACACATAAACACAGACAAATATGCCTGGAGGCCTCAATTACAAACACACCACACCAACAGATGCCTCCAAAGTAGATCACAAGCAACCACAACCTTCAAACATAGCACATGCAACGAATAGTACGCAAAGCTGGTGGGCCAAACAGTCACAGGCCCGAAGGAGAAACAAATGCCTGATACAGTCATAATAGGTGTCTGTATAGGCAGAAACACAGCTGTCCCACTCATCAGACTGAACAGGGGAAAGGGTAGAGTAAGCTGCTTGTAGGTAGCCACAAAATGCCACGTAACACAAGTACGCAGGTCACCCCAAAGCAAGCAGGAATATGATGCACTTAATGTCCATGCTGGGGTGAACTACCTGAGATGTACCTCCCTGGTCACCAACAAATGAGACATGTATGGTCCCTCCGAGTATGTACCCCAGGGCGGGATGACACTGGTTGTGTGCAGCATCCAACCCTCACCAAGAATGATGCCACAGTACAAACACAGAATGCTCATGTTTAACAGCTGGCACAGTTACAGCTGTCAGTCCAAGAGGGTGTAATGTGTGTCCGCTGGAGATGTCAAGCATGACAAGCCATGCTGCTGTTCCAGGGATGGCTTGCACCTGTTACCCTGGCGTCTGGATACTGGATAAGGCCTTTGCCGCTTCCATAGAGCCGTATGTAGGCAAGGCCAAAAAGACTACCCACCACCCTAGAAAACATAAGTGGTAGGAAACATAAGGGTAATGCTGCCCAATGCCAGATGTGTAAACTGCAATATGCATGCCCCTGAGGCACTTCCCATTATGGAGAACATTGATGTCTGTCCAGTGACAGAAGCCTGCTGCAGGCCTAGTGATACCACACCAGCACTACTATGTTATACCACATACCATGTGTTATGGCCCCAACACCTGCACCAAGACATCAAAGGAGGGGGAGTATCCATATGCAGCACAGACACCCATATAGCCAGGTAACTGACAATGCACAAAGCAGCGGACACCACCCATGTGCACATAACTGCAGTCAAAACTGCTATACAGTCTGTAGCATGCGACAGACCACACTCTCACACACAAGAACCCCAGCCAGACATCCGAAGACACTGGACAGTATGGATGTCCCACCAAATACCAGACAAGGTACACAAAGTACCACATAGGTGTCAAACCATTATGTATGCAAGGAGTCATCAGGGACCTAGGGACACAGGTCGACATTAATCTGTCATGTGACAGCCACAATGCCAATGTGGCTATGAAGACTGTTAATACTGGACACCGTATCATGAAAGGATTCACACCAACATCAACAGGGGTCACTGTGCCGCTGTACTGTCCCCTTATCAGACCCACAATCTAGTACAATGACTCATATGGGATGTACCATACGTGACACCTGTAGCGGTTTGGAAGACCTCATAGTTACCCCACCAACAGGATAAAGGGTGCGGAATATATGTCATATGCTGCCTGGCTGTAGACACCCCAGCTGACTGCAGCCACACACTGCCTACACAGAGGCATTGTATGTCCGTTGTACCAGGCCATGTCCAACACAGGAGTAATGGACATGCTACACCACAGGAAATCAAAGCCATTGGAGCTGTGAGAGTCACAGATGTCAACCTCAACACATAATGAAATAAGATGTGCTGGAGGGACAGATACATAACCCATAGGCCCCCCACACCCAGAAACAGGATCCCAATCCATGGTAGGCAGAGCCCCTCACTGACACCCCTCAACAGGAATATTGCCAAGTGGATGGATGACCGTACATGTATACTGGGAGTCCCCACTGTGTCACGACCAGACAGAGGCACAGTGAAGAACCTCATAAATGGCCATAATTAAACATAGCAAGGGGTGGCAAAAGACACACACACTCTAGCTAGGCTTACCAATGGCCTAGGGTGTCTAGCCTACTATGAACCCATGAACCTATGAAGATACAACACGTACAGGACACTAAGGATAATCACAAGGCTTACCCAACTGATGGTAGGAACCATGTTGGGCATCCACAGATATGCTCCGAATCACACAGATATTACAAACAACATACCAAACACACACACATATTGCTAACATACAACCTGTCAGGTGCAGTGCAAACACCCCCCCCCGAGTGCAAAATACCTATCCCAGCAGATGGTCCCCTGACATTGCAGATGCTGAGGTAACAGCCATCATCTGCAAAGCAGAACACACAGCAGCAAAGGTATGTGACGGTGTCCTGTGCTGAGGCCAACATGGACCCCAAGAGTAATGGAATGCAAAATCACACTACTGGCCAATGTCAGCCTTACCACAGGGTATGTACCCAAAGAGCAGTGTACAACAACAGTGGTCCATCACAACAAAGGGGTTGCCTGAATGGATACTCCAAACTAACACCCCAGGATCCTGACAAGCTTGTTCTGTACAGCTATGGAAAGGATCAGTATGTACCGCAGACAGAAGGCTAATGTGGACCTACTGATACCGGACCCGACACACTGTGGCTGTTGTAACTGCAGAACCGGCCCCTATTGTGTGTGTGCAGATATGTATGAGGGAAATGTTCCTTTTGGCAACTGGGAGAACACACTACAGGATGCGCACGCCCCTTTCTAAACACAGATGATGTCAGCACCCTATAAGTACAGCAGGAGAAGGGAAGCCTCCCAGTAATGCGAATAGCGCGCTCTGCTAATGCATCCGTCTCAAGTGTTATAACATAATTAGACAGTGGTTTGAATCCTGCAAGTGTGTGTGTTTGGATGGGGGGGTGTTATTGTGTGTGTGCAGATATGTATGAGGGAAATGTTCCTTTTGGCAACTGGGAGAACACACTACAGGATGCCCCTTTCTAAACACAGATGATGTCAGCACCCTATAAGTACAGCAGGAGAAGGGAAGCCTCCCAGTAATGCGAATAGCGCGCTCTGCTAATGCATCCGTTTCAAGTGTTATAACATAGTTAGGTAGTGGTTTGAATCCTGCAAATGGCAAGTGTGTGTGTTTGGATGGGGGGGGGGGTTATTGTGTGTGTGCAGATATGTATGAGGAAAATGTTCCTATTGGCAACTGGGAGAACACACTACAGAATGCACACGCCCCTTTCTAAACACAGATGATGTCAGCACCCTATAAGTACAGCAGGAGAAGGGAAGCCTCCCAGTAATGCGAATAGCGCGCTCTGCTAATGCATCCGTCTCAAGTGTCATAACATAATTAGACAGTGGTTTGAATCCTGCAAGTGTGTGTGTTTGGATGGGGGGGTGTTATTGTGTGTGTGCAGATATGTATGATCGAAATGTTCTTTTTGGCAACTGGGAGAACACACTACAGGATGCGCACGCCCCTTTCTAAACACAGATGATGTCAGCACCCTATAAGTACAGCAGGAGAAGGGAAGCCTCCCAGTAATGCAAATAGCGCGCTCTGCTAATGCATCCGTTTCAAGTGTTATAACATAGTTAGGTAGTGGTTTGAATCCTGCAAATGGCAAGTGTGTGTGTTTGGATGGGGGGGGGGGGTTATTGTGTGTGTGCAGATATGTATGAGGAAAATGTTCCTTTTGGCAACTGGGAGAACACACTACAGAATGCACACGCCCCTTTCTAAACACAGATGATGTCAGCACCCTATAAGTACAGCAGGAGAAGGGAAGCCTCCCAGTAATGCAAATAGCGCACTCTGCTAATGCATTTCCCCTGAGTATCGTAATGTAATTAGGTAGGAGTTTGAAACCAGTAAATGACATGTGTATGTGTGCATTTCCGTATGAAAAACATGTTAGTTTTGGCAATCAGGTGATCACACTACCTGATGCACATTACCCTTTCAAAGTACTGATGTTGTCAGCACCCTATAAGTATAGCCAGAGACGAGGAACTATCTAGTAAACCGAACAGTGCGCTTTGCTAATGCGTCCCTCTCATGTGTCATGACTTAGGTAGATAGGGGAATGAATCCTGCAAATGGCAAGTGTGCATGTGTGTGGGGGTAGTAGGGTGTGTGTAAATGCAAGTGTGAGGGAACAGATCCTTTTGGCAAATACTACAATACACCAGATGCTGCATACTCCACCAGTAAACACAGGGGATGTCACCACACTATCAGCACAGCCAAACAGGGCTAGTTGGCTAGTAATGCCAATAGTGTGCTCTGCTACTGTGTCTATTACCATCGTCAGAGTACAGATAGGCATGTTTTGGTAACCCACAACTGTCACGTGTGGTTGTGTCACACAGTATGACCTTGTGCGGGTGTTTGTACATGACAATGCATGCCATTGCCTAACCCAGCAATGGCATTGCACACATGATGTGTGTGACACATACACATAAATACCTGTGACCTGCAGTAGTTACCATATCTGACACATGCTTTGTGTGGATAAATGGTATTAGCAATGTATACCAATATGACTGTGTCTTACTGTGCAGGGTCCGCGTGGTATGTCCCTATACAGTGTGGGTGTCTATGGTGAAAGACCTACAGCAGGGGATACACATCTGGTCTGGGCCATATAGTGTACATGTAGTCAATGTACAGGTGCTGCATGTTCCCACCTGTTGTGGTAGTGGTAACATGTCATTCCACTGTAATTCGGTGACCACATGCTGTGAACTCTTCAACTAGAGTGTTGTAGCTACAGTAATGCTCACACACAATGTTCGGCTGGATGCAGTATGGCCTTATAAACACAGTTCATGGGACTGTCATATTGCCGGTGTTGTTATGGAGGATAGGTGGTCTTCCTGTGTATGTGAGGGTTGTGTGTGCCATGCTATGAACCAGATGGCAGTCCGACACACTGTCAGCTGCACATGAGTAGGCCCTGATGGTATGTGCTGTGCCAACAACCTGGAAGTGTGTGTATCTGTGTTAACTTGGGATACCACCCCCCTATCCATGTGTATTACATGTGTAGGGGACGACAGGCATGGTATGGGGCATAACCTGTCAGTGATGGGTAACACCTGTGAGCCATGAATCATGCATCCGGTACTGCACAGACATTGCAGTTCACCGTGCTGAGGGCAGTGTCTGGTGCATGCATCCTCCAGTGTACACTGCTGTTGTTGTGTAGCAGCACTGTTAGTGTCCTAACCTGTGTGATACCCACGGAGGTCACTATGTAAACCATGTCCTGCAGCATAAGGCAGTATGTGTGTACCAAGGAGCCTTGCCAGTATACATCGGGCCATGTGTGACACGTGCAAGATGACCCGTGAACATCAATGTGGCTTCCTAGCATGTAAGCACGTTGACAGCCAGTGGATACCCTATGAATGACAGTGGAGACTGAGCATAATGTAGACATACAACAGCCTTCCCACATATAGTGGTAGAATACCTGGGGAGGGTATGTTGGCAACCAACATCAGGCTCATAGTGGCCTGTGCCACATGCTGAGAGATCCATTCTATGTTCCCTATCATGTAGTCCAGGGAGGTATGTCCCAGGCAGCCACACTGGCATGGTCAATGAGTGAGTCATATCTGTCCATGCCTCTGTCTGACCTGTATGCATGTGTGCTGTCGTGGACCATAGTGCCCCTGAGTCATATCACTGTGACCTTCACCAGATACAGCCTGTTGAGCGGGACCCCAGTGCAGCACACATGACAGGTACCTGACACTTCTGTAGCAGGTGTGTTGTGTAGCCCTACAGGCTGTGGGTGTGTGGCACAAGGGATGTGCGTGCCGTGTGTGGCATGTGCTCTGTTCCGATGGAACATATGCCTGTGTGCCAGCTGCGGAGGTGTGTGATGCCCAGGCAGGCTGCTGGTCTGAGTCCCCACGTATGCCCCAGTGTGTTCAGCATGCTGTCAGTGTGTGTCAATGTCTGACTGGTATTGTCGTCACTGTAATATCTTGTATTGATTTATTTATTTATCCTACATTTGTTGACTGGGATAGCCCAACTGGATGCATGTCCATTTCCAGGGGAGGCCCGTGGAGACAAGCTACTAGGGTAGCAGATACAGCATTACAGAATACTAGCATTACATAGTACAAACAGATTATTTACAGAGATTACATAAGTAAGCAAGTCAAACATGTTCCACAGGTTAATGTTAGACCTGAGCACAAGCCAGGATTAAATTGAAATTACACAGTACAGTGGTTCACAGAGGTTACACATTCGAGTTAGCCAGGCTTGATACATTGACATAGCCAGTTACGTGACAAATGTTGTTTGAGTCTACTGTTAAATGACCTAAGGTGGACATTAGGGTAATATCAGCTGGAAGTGAGTTCCAGGATCTACTTACAGGGTTTGCAAAGAGAGAATCACCAGCTGTGTTATTAAACTTGCTAGTTTGAAGTAGTACATTGTTAGAGGATCGAAGCGGTCTAGGATTGTTATAGGGGGTGGTTATAATTTAAGTGCAGGAGTATTGTCTGGATTATAGAGGATTTTATAGGCCATAATCAGTTGGTAATACTGTATTAGGCTGGGTATTGCAAGCCAACCAAGCTGATTTAGATTGATGCAATGATGTGTCCTAAAAGGCAGGCCAGTGGCAAACCTGGCAATGTGGTTGTAGCAAATCGAGTGTTTGTTAAGGACAGTCTTGTTCATATGTGAGAGTAGAGGGGATGCATACAGAAGGGCTGAAACAGGGTGTGAGCGAGCTATGGCACCTTTAGCTGGAGGGGCTAGGAAGGCTTTAATTCTGTAAAGTGACCCTAGCTTTCTATTGATGGCTTTGCTAATCTGGTTAACATGTATGTCACATATGAGATTATTGTCTATGATGACACCTAATAGTTTCGGAGATGGGTCAGGGGAGATTATTGTGCCATCAGTTGATGTTATGGTAACGGTGAACGTGGTAGACCTACATGTTGGTGGAATAACAGCAGTTTAGTTTGATTGGGATTTAGGATCAGACGATGTTCAGAAAGCCAGTTTGCTATTGTATTAAAGGTGGTCTGGGTAGCTGACCATAACTCTACTGGAGATGTGGCTGAGCAGATCAGAGTAGAGTATACAGCATATTGGATACAGCTGACTTTTGGGATGACAGTATAATGGTCGTTAATGACAATGGAGGACAGCAAGGGCCCTAGGATAGAGCCTTGTGGTACTCTGAGGGTGTTAGGTAGAAGGTTAGAGGGTTTGTTCTGCCAGAGGCCGGCCTGCTGTTGACCATGCAGGCAGGATTGACACCATTGGAAGGCTCCAGTATCTAGACAGTCTGTGCAGGGTGTGGAGTCCAAGTTGGTGATCAACCATATTGTATGCCTTTGAGTTATCCAAAAAGAGGGCTGTGGATATATAATTAATGTTGCAAGTATGGCTTATGGTGTTAGTAAAGGCTAGGAGGCCTGACGTAGTGCTGTGATGAGGACGTAAGCCATGCTGAGTGTCTGCCATAATGCGAGTTTGGATTAGGTGGTGCATGACTTGTCTATGACGAAAGTCTCCATAATCTCCGCAAGTGGAGAGAGTATAGCTATTGGCCTATAAGTGGAGACTTCAGTAGAGCTGCCTCCTGTGTGAAGTGGGATTACATATGACATTTTCCAGATGGTGGGAAAGTTAGGTTCTAACATAGTACCTTTGATTACCTTTGAGACGGGGTAAGCAATAGCATCATCTGGTTTTGATAGGTACTTGGCAGGGAGTTGATCAGCAGACAGTGTAGTGGGTTTGACTGTTACAACCAAGGTACGGAGAAGTGAAGTGGTGACTGGTTGGCAGCTGGACGCAAGTAGTTTTCTAGGGGTGCTGCTTTCAGGACCAGGGGAGCTAGCAGGTAGATGGCTAGCTAGGGCCTGCAATGTCTCAGTAAAGGACTGGTCAAAGCTATCAGGAACATCTTCAGGGGTATTATCAATAGTAGCAGCAGGGATTGGGTTTGACGTTTGTCCTGGACATAGTATATATGACATGCCACCTGACAGGGTATGGCATTACTGGGTTCAGAGAGACCAGTCCCCAGATTGGCTGTGTGGTGGCATCCCACACATGTGTTGTACATTCCTGGCCAAGGGTGATGGCTGACTGCATACATGTGGCAGCTGTGACAATGACACATGACTCACATAAACCACGACTGGACCATAGAGGCGATTCACAGGTTACCTTTGCACATGCCACCCTAGTAGTGTGATTGCCATGGTGAGTACCAACACATAGGGCCAATGGGGAACAACATACTGAAGGTGTGTATGTGTGGGTGGACTGCTTCTGTTTCATAGCACTGACATATATGACTGCACATGTGGGCAAATGCCAGGTAAGACGTGTGCAATGTGTCACAGGCAACGTACATGCGTACAGGACAGACAGTGACGTTCTGTCATGTGTAAGGTTGACATACATATGGTACGCTATGCAGATGTCACTAGCAGTCTACAGAAGCACTGTAACTCTGCATTGCAGGTGTAAGCAGTGTTCCAGGGGACCCCAGGCGAACATGCATGCAAACAAAGCTACAGTACACAGGGCTGGAAGTACTGCATTATACAACAAAGAAGGGGTAACAATAACAGTAAGTAACAATGCAAATATGTAGGCACTATCAACATGTACCCAGGAATACGCAGCACAGATGGCCATGGTAGAACCGATATTATGTCATACTTATTTGTGATCTGGACAACATTGGTACTGCACACATATCTAGATGCGTGAACATACACATGGCATAGTCACTGTGGGCATCTTGACACCATTACTGTACATGTCCACCATTGCATATCACTACTTGCGTTAGCTTTCCCCCTGTGCTACCCATGTATGCGGCTATCTGTTGACAACCTTACCACCGGCATGCAATTATGTGCAGCTGTTATACTTTGGTATGTACTATGGGTGCAGATAACAATTCAGGACATTCATACAGTTACTACAGCAGGCATGCTGGGGTACACACACAGTCATAGCAGCACACTGTACTGTTACCAACATGATACTACTAATACACGTCTATGTAGTCATCCTGTGCATCAGCAACATGTTTACCTGTTCCTGCAATGATGTTGGAGATTGCAGGAGGTGGCACAGTGTCATCATATGCACAGGGTGTGGATTAGGTATGCCTGAGTCAGCCACTGATACCACCAACCGACATGTGTGTGTATGTGTGTTGGTGAGGGGCAGCAGTACAGGGTGGGGCAGTGTTGGTGCAGTGTGTGCATGTATGTGGTTGCCCTAAGTGTTAACATTTCACATATGTGTATGCACGCACACAGTTCCACCTCATGGCTGCCATATACAGGGGTTTGTGGACAGCCACAGACTGCACCTGGCAGGCCATACAGATCAGTGTCTGTGTGCACGGACACGGTACCTGTGCCTGGCAGGGGTGCTACGGACCGTATCCAGTACAAAGCCTGACTGGGTACTGTCATCAGAAGTGGGGGTGTGTTGACTGGACACATGTCCCTGTTGGGACTGTCCAGAGCCACGTGCATGTGGTCTCCTGGGGCGTTCCGATGACAGCACAGACCCAGCATTGTTGGGGCTGCTGCTGGCACTATGGGGCGTCGCGAGCCTGTTGCCGCCCGACTGCCAGCTGCTGCTGCTGCCGGCATACGGCCACGCCGGCGCCGCACGCCCACCATTGCCCTGGCTCATGGACATCTGGTTGTGGAACTGCTGTAATATGTCCCCACAACGTCTGTCTATGACATCGGTGAAGTTACGGATAGCATCCGCAATGTCACGCATACTGTCTGTCATGGCTGTGCGACATGCTCTGAGCTCCCTCAGACCCTGTCTGGTGTACCTTTCCATACGTGACTGAGCCTGCATGACAGTCCAAAACATAGCTGAGGTTGACAGACCTCTTTGGGCACGTCGGCCAGAGGCAGTACGCCCACGGATGCTCCCACGGGAACCCATGGGCAACTGTCTGTGTGGTACCATCGGAGGACCCTGTCCATGGCTGCTGTGTGGGGATGCATGTGCCACAGGTACCACATTACCCTGGTCTATGCCCGCTGTATCCTGTACATCACCTAGGGACAATGGTGACAAAGGATGTATGGCAGGATGACTGTGCGCAATGATGGGGTTGACAGCTGTGTACTGTCAATTGGCTGACCAATGGCAGACCCTGACACACCTTCCTGTACCATTACACATATATCATCATTACCAGTAGCCATGGCACAGGATTCAGGTTCCCTGCTGCAGGTTACCAGAGCAGCCCCAGAACCTGTGGGATGAAGACAGGAAACACAGTTTACAGTCTCCAGACATTGTTACCAGTGATGCACTTATACACACATGCACACATGGACACATGCACACAGGCACACATGCACACAGGCACACATGCACACGCGGACACATGCACACGTGGACACATGCACACATGCACACGTGTTCACATGCACACATGCACACATGGTCACGTGTACACATGCACACATGCACACATGCACACATGCACAGATGCACACATGCACACATGCACACGTGGACACAGGCACACATGCACACATGCACACGTGGACACAGGCACACATGCACACGTGGACACAGGCACACATGCACACATGCACATGTGGACACAGGCACACCTGCACACATGCACACGTGGACACAGGCACACCTGCACACATGCACACATGCACACCCTGCAGTATACACATAGAGCACTACTGAGTTACACTACTGTTACTAGCATTATCAGGACTATTATAGGTTATGTTAAACACACTCACCAGCATGGACGGCCTGTCTCTCTGTAACCCTGGAGGGACCTGCAGAAATGATGAGATTAATGTCAGTGGGCACATCTGTCCCACTGATATTGCATATGATACAGTGTACAGAATAGTCAGGTGTACATATGGCATATTACCTGCACGCTCCATGTCGTGCTGCTGTGTGGAACCAGCCTCCATCATAATGCAGGTGTACTGCTGTTGGTGTTCGGGCTGGAGCCACAACACTTAGGAGTAGCCCCTCCAGTCTGGTGAGGGGGGGATGTGTGGCCACCCCACATCCTGTGGCGACCTGTTGCCTGTGGATATCTGATGCATGCTGCCGGACACTTCGGATTAAATCACTGCAGTGATGTCGTACCTGCTCATATGTCCTGTTATGCGTGCCAATATCATTTACCCTACGAACAAGGTCTTGCCACAGTGCGGCCCTCTCCTGCTGATTCTGACTGGTGCGGGAAAACAGGATGTCATACTCCCGCACCAGGCTCTGGTGGATCTCCTCATCTTCCGCCACAGAGTAGGCGGGGTTACACTGTCGCGCCATCTCCCTGGAAGAGAACACAGACAGGATATCAGCAGACCATGTCAGCAATATATGGCACACATACTATACATGATACTCATGTGTAGTGATATACTACTACTCCCATATGTTGCATGTGTGTGTGTTGTGGTGGATACACAGGTACATGGCCAGATATCAGTGCTCAGCCAACACCTGTGCAACAATACCTGCCACATTCCACACAACGTAGTAGCTTGCCCCATCGGTCAGCACACACTGACAGGTGCAATGCACAACCTCACTCTGGGGGTTCATCCCCAGGTACTGTATGTGGGACACCGTCCACTACTGTGATGTGGACAGATGTTACTCAGCCTGGATATACATATCCCACCACCACCACCAGCACAGTAGACTACTTTGATATGTATGTGGTTAGACAGTTATTCACTTGCTGGGACTGGGATGGTATCCATGCAGCACACTGGGCCAGTGGAAGCCACAAGCCACACTGCTGACCCCTTTGTAAATGCTTACCATGGACATGCTGCGGACTGCATGACACTTGCACACACATGTCTAACCCAGACCCTATGCACAAAGGTTAGGCATCCTGTCCGGTGGACCCCAGACAGAGGCAGATTGTATAACAATAGCAGGAGGCTACTGCAGGACAGAGCACATTCACATTAAGGGTAGGCATCTGTGGTCAGCACTGGTACTACGCTACAGTCCGTCATAACAACAGCCACAGCCTACTCTGGGAGGGAAATGGACACAAACACTATGGATGACCACAAGGCCTTCTTCAGTTATGTTACACATATGGACCACATGCCTCAGATATGCTCTGTGTTAATCCACACCAACTTAACATTCACCAAACACACGCATATTGGCAAAAATCCTGCAGACATGTTCGGTGCACATATCCCCCCTCCTTCTCCCCCACCTTTGAGATATTTATCCCAGCTGGATGTAACCTCCCTATCATTGCACATGTCCAGGTGAGGGCCACCCTCAGCAGAGGAAAAGACACAGCATCACTGTGACCTCGTGGTCCCCCTGGATGTGTGCTACCAGCACTCTGAGAGGACATACCACCGCATGTAACACTGATAGTTTATCTTGGCCGTGCTACAGGATATGTACCTGGACAGTGGCATACAGCAACAGTGGTCCCACAACACTAAGGGGGCACCTCGACTGACCCTGGGAATTACCACATCATATGCATAATGGTCCTGGTCTGCTACGCTATGGGATTATGCAGTATGGGATGCATATGCAGTGACATCAGGTACCTGCAGACACTTGTTCCCAGCCAGTGTGCCTTTGGGATGGGCTGATCCTGACTTTTGGGCCTGGCTGACATTTCAAAGCAGTCACTACAGCCATTGCTGGGCCAACGCACAGACACATGCTGCCAGGATCCTGGCCTATGACTGCTTGACATGTGATGTATGGTCATCCCCTTTTGTTGGAACTACGTACACACAACATATCACATGGACATACCTATGGATACAGACCTATGACACATTTGGAGGGTTCACAGTATGCACACTATTAACTTGCTACGTTGCATTACCTCTGTTTGTTGCAGCTGGTTGCATTACCACAGCTTCTGCTTGCTGCTGCTACTGTCAGTGCTGACAGCTTCAGGTTACAGAGTCACAGTGTCTGGTGTTTTTTTTTTTTTTTTGCTCTCTCTCTCTCTCACTTCTCGCTCTCCCTCTGTCTGCTTACAGACAATGCAATGAATGTATTGCATGTGGGGAGTGTTAGCACTGGATGCTTTTGTAGGTATCTGCATAGGTCCATGTGATGGCCTCTGCACCAATTGTAAGCCAGCATTTGCTAATTGCATACAGCCAGTTGTGTACTGATTGCAGTTCTCACTGTGATTTCAGGTCAGTGCTATAAAAGGGTATGTGTGATAGGCGTTGCCCTTTCAGATTGTGAGGGCGGGGACCATGCTGGTATGCTGTGGACAGTGTTCTGTGACTGTAAAGGTTAGTATCTCTCTCATGCTTCAGGCTGTGTTGTATATTCACAATTCTCCATTCCTCTTTCATGTTCCCTGTAGCAAGTGTGTATGCACATTGACTCCTACAACTATATATAGATATATTTATATATATATATATATATATATATATATATATATATATATATATACATATATATATATATATATATATATATATATATATATGTACATATGCATACATATATCTATGTACTTTAACTGACCTTATTATCTACATGCTGCCAACTAGCATGGCTGTTTCTTTTCACACACTACTATTATGGAAATCCAGTTGTTTTGACATTTATTTTAAATGACATGCTTTGTGTACTACACATCCTATATTCCCTTTACATTCATCCCTACTTTTACAGGTTATATTTATTTTAGCACAATGTTTTTGTATAAGAGTCATGGCTTAGTGGTACTGTTGTACAGACTAGTGTTTCCAAGGTCCTGGGTTCGGGACTGACAGTGGGAGTTTATTTTTCTTTTGAACTGAGTACAGGACCTGTCAATCACAGTGACTAAGGCACTTTTAAGCAGTTGTAACCGGGCTAGCGCTGGTTTGTGTGGAGCTCACGCATGCGCACTGGCGGTTAGCTCCGCGCATACCCGCGCTATTTTCTTTGAAAGAAAAGAAAATGGGGAGACAGGAAAGTGGTGAAAAAGGGTCACAAAGAGGGATGTGCAGGAGGGATGTAGGTAAGGCCCATAGCTGCCCATTTCTTCATCAGCAACAGCTGTGCATATGTATGTAATTTGGTGTGACATCTGAAACCTTCCACCCCTGAAACAGGTGTCAGGACAACAATAATACTTGTTGTACAGCCAATTGTAATTGATAGGTTCCATGTCCAGCGGACATGTGTGCGGAATGGGCAGCTATGTATGGGGCGTAATTTTTTTGTGGGTACAGAGTGCCCTTTTTTTATTTTTTGTTTTTTTTCAGGTAAGAGTGGTATGTCAGGTGAAGGAAGTCAGTTCAGCTGGGGAGGTAGGTTGGGTAGGTAAACAGACAAGACAAACAAGACGCATACAGGGGCGAATGTATGACACGTGTGGGGGTTACACAATTGACGGGGACGGAGGTTTGGATATCCAGAGCCCATGAGCCCACAGATGGCAACAGTGGAACTGATATCCCCACCCATAGGCAGTTGCCACTGTTCCTTCACTGCCCAGGACGGGGCTGTGCTGGGGGCTGTGTAGGCGGGGCAACAGGCATGCCCATTAGTTGCGCCACCCATGCCTCGAGCTGGCGTAGGGGCTCAAGGACAGAGTCCCGAATCTCCCTATGCACCACAGTCCGGACGCTACGGAGGGTGAGTGGTGGATCTCCTCCGGCCACACTTGCATAGGGGGGGCGAGCCCCATCCTCTGCAGCACTTCCACCTGCAGGTGGCACAGGGCCACTGGAGGAGGGTCCGGACTCGACACTAGTGCCAGGTGCACTCGCCAGCTGAGGTGGGAGAGGTGGGTCCGCTGGAACCCGCCTTCCCTGTCATACTATGTTTTGCATTATGTCATGACAGTTTGGGTTAGTGACATATAATACCATTCACAATTAGTTGTAACAGCATGCATTAGTATTCCCATTAACCAAACACCCAGATATTCACACCATTGAACAGCGTGCATAACACATGCATAATTTGAACAGAAATACACAGTCCAACAACATGCAGGGTTAATTGATGGCAACAGGCCATCAGGTGTGGATGTATGAACAGGGCAGATGCATCAACGGACATGCAAATATATATGACCCAACAGGACAAACGTCCAGGGGTGTTAATTGTGATTGCACATACCATTTTCACGTGGAATGGGTTATATGTGGTTATAGGGTGGGGTAAAGAAAGTAATATTAACACCGAATAACAATACATATGCTGTACATTTCTAATAGCTACAGTTATATACACACTACTGTTCTAACTACAGTTTCCTATATGATAACTATTTCACCTTGCTGATAGGACTGTTACTGCAACATCAATATACATTTTAGTGTTCTTCATACACATTCATATCTAGCTTTGTTCAGCTACATCATCTTGCTACTTTTGCTTTATATAGCTGTAGACAAGTGTGGATGTTTGGTATATCAGACAATCATCCTATCTGCGTATTTCAGACTGGGAGCAACATATCCAGATTTTGGGATACACATTCCACATGCAGCAACACTTTGAACAGATTTCGCTGTTTGGTTTTGAGTCTCACATGCATTTCATTCTGTCTTGACTGCAGTATACTTTATTCAGGGGTTATTACTACTGTATTACTGGATTCATGACACTTTCTCACACTCTCTCACTTGCTTTCATTTTACTATTCAGGATGGTACTTCTAGGCTTTATTGACATGTTTTAACAGTAGTTATTACAATCCTTTCCAGCAGTCTCACTTCTGTCATGTTTCAGTATTTCCACAGGGATATATTTCACACATGTGATTTCATCATCTTCTGCAGCTATACTTTTCAGCTTGCTGCAGGTTGTGTACTATTTTCTTACAGGCAGGGCATTTTTATTTCAGAATATATGTTGGACAGTTTCATGTTTCGTTTACACTTACAGGCTGGGAACTCTTGTAATCAAGCAATACTTGCATACACTTTCACACTGTTACTTGCAGATTTTATTCCTTACTGACTACACTGCACTCTTTTGCTGACTGTCATACTTTTATATTTCTTTACAGTTACTGGTAGTGGATTACTGACCTGCCTGGTGGCGCAACCGCACCAGCCTATCGCCATAGGCTCTGCGGTTCGCAGAACGGACACCTGCAGCTGTAATATAAATGAAGTAATATTGGAATACACATCTCCATAATATCAGCTAGTTTAATTTTTACATACATAATTAAATGTTACTTACTCAGTAGTGGGGCGTTGGGTGTTTGCCGGGCCTCCTGGATCCAAAGGTTCAGTTGGTCCTGCTTGCGTCTCTTCAGGTCCGCATGGTGGTGACGGACCTGCTCACCAGTCCTTGGAATCCCTGTGGCACTGGTGAGATCATGAGCCAACTGGTCCCACGCCTCAGCCCTGTATGCTCCCCAGAGGACCTGGCCCTGCATGAGTTGGGCCTCATGATTGTGGACTAGGAGCCAGGCCATGTACCTGGACTCCTCAACACCCCACCTCTGTGCTCGAAAGCGACTACCCTCACCTACTCCTGACATTCTGCCTGCAGGTCTGTTCTACAATCGTTTATGCTGTGTATTCCCGCCTATGGGGCTTATATAGTTCGTTTTTCCCGCACATATCTGTGATTGGCCATTTTGGAATTGTATCAACTTCAGTGAACCTGCATTGTCATGCTGTAGTTTGTATTCATTCCTATATATTAGCTATTATTGCATTTCTAGGTACTGCTGTCATGGCTTAGTGGTTCTGTACCTTGACTGTGGTGTATAGTATCCTGGGTTCGAACCTGGCCACTGCTTTTTATTTTTCATGACTGTCTAGACATGCTGAGGGGTGTGTCTGTGTAAAGGCAGTTTTGATATGGCTTGCTCAACGTTGCCCGTCGGTTAGCTTGTTTGCGCGGTGAGCAGCTCTGCGCAAATGGGGTACACTGCTTTAAGCCTCATTTGGCTATCAGCACGCATATTACGCTCAGCTCAGTTAGGGGCACATAGATTTAGCGTGTTAAACCACTGCTCAGCTACGGGCACTCATTTTGCACCAGTTAAACCACTGCTCATCTACGGGCACATGCACTCACCCTGTTAAACTGTAGCTCATCTATGGGCACATCTGGCATTTTTTATTCTTTTGTTACCTCACATTTCTTCAATATAAATGGGCTATTTCATTACATTTTACATAAGTTGTGGTTTTATGTCTACATATTTGTCAGGGACTTGTTTCCTGCTTATTTTGCAAAAAAAATGGTGTTGTGGGGGCTCGAACCATGAATGCCTGCTCTGCAGCCAGCATCTCTACCGCTATGCTATTGCTTCCTGGTTTATTTTGCATATTTAGTTCTTATCTGCTTTCCCACTGACTGCTAACTGTAGCTGCACTACGGGCACGCCCGCGCAAACGAGCGCACTCATGGTTAAACATCTTTACAGTTTAAAAAAAATTATAACATGTTCATTTATATTTATTTTATGTTCCTAGTCTGTGGGGGCATGTGTTGTGTTCTGTTTATTCACATTTCCATGGACTCTGTCATGGGTGTTTCCTTTGGGTACTTTTCCTCTTCTGGGGGCGTGTCTGCTTACAGGGCTCGGCCTACGGACACGCCCCCTACTGTCTTACACGGACCGTGTTGGCCTTCAGTGTGATTCAGCATGCTCTCATTAATATGCAGAGCATGCTGACATCACTCCGTTTAACTGCAGCCTCCGTGTATGAGTTATAACTCTTACACGGAGGCTTCGTGAATCCTGCCCCTAGTGTTTCCTGAAACTGTTTCTCATAAGAAGCATTTTTTAATAAAAGCCTTTGAGTATGTATGTATGTATGTGTGCTTTTATGTAAGCATGTATATATTTATATATGTTTGTATGTATGATTTATGTTTGTATATATGTTTGTATGTATGTCTGTTTTTATATATGTATGTATGTATGCATGTCTGTTTTTATATATGTACATATATATGTTATGTATGTATGTCTGTTTTTATATATGTATGTATGCATGTCTGTTTTTATATATGTACATATATATGTTATGTATGTATGTATGTTTTTATATATGTATGTATGTATTTATTTATGTATGTTTGTACGTATATATTTTTTTACGTATGTATGTATGTATGTATTTATGTACATATATTTGTATGCATGTATGTGAGGAGGCACTAGTTATGCAAGCTTTATTCTAGCAATGAGAAAGGAATGAAGGTACTGCAGTCTTTCTGAAGTACAACATAAGGCACCACTGGATCTTGTGAGAAATCAAGATGTTAGAAGTGAAGCTGTCAAAAAAGAGTAGCAGTAGTAGGATGTGGATAAAGCCTGGTGCAATGCATACATCTCAGACGACATTAATGAATTTTATTTAACATGTCTTATACCCAAATGTTCCACTTTACTATGATTATCTCAAATACATAATAATGTACAGGACCTTCCAATGAGACCAGTTGTCCTATCTAGAGGGTGGATAAGCAAAATATTTTCTTTGCATTTTGACAATATGTTAAAACCATATTTCTGCTATGTTGTATATCTTATCATATGAATAAATCAATGTCTGTATGAAATTAAGCAAAGAGGCACACATAATACACTAGTGAAACATATTATTACTGATCATTCGCTACATGTATTTAAATGTATTATTCAAGTTGTAATTGAGAATGTGAAGGAAGAGGGACATTAAAAATGCATACAAGAAATACTGAATGCTGTTGGACAATTTGGTTAAATGCTACCACACCCCTCTGTTTAAATGAATGCTACATTTAAAACCTGTGCATAGTCACAGGAAATTGAAGCACTGATGTGATGGTAAAAATAATGTTTTATAATTATGAAGTCACTTTATCTGAATTTTATATAAAAGATGTTGGATTTCATTTTGTTTTATATACTTGATAAATCACTTTTTGTGCAAAAGCTCTTGTGGGTTTGTGATAAATATATTCTGAGTCTCCATGATTCCTGGTTGCATTTACTTCATGTTTTGAACTTTATAGTTATGAAAGTCTAGGATTTATCTCCATTGCTGTTGCATATTGGATTGTAGATTTCGTGAGTTATGTTAATAGTTCTATAAAACACAGTGACGACTTTCTAATACTCATTCTAGAATAGTCAGAAGACAAAAAGTATGATATTATGAGTTTTGTAACCTTGCATATTGACTCTCTTGTTTTCAGACATCCCAAATGACTATGGAATAAACAGTATAAGACATCATCTATGAAAATTCCCACAATGAGCGCAAAGAACATTGATAATGTATGTGATTTATTACTGTTGTTCTTAGAGAATATCATCTTTGATTGCAAACTGGTGTGGCAAACAGAAAAATGGTGTGGCAATGGTCATACCAGTAACAACTATCTGCATCAATACAGTTTCATCTGCATGGGAGTAGCAATTTGTTTTATCAAGTGCAGATATTATTTTTATGAGCAAATAGTGAATTTAAATGATTTGTGGATGATCTATTTTTTAAATTGAATTTGAATTGTTTGTGGATCATCTATCTTACATAACAGAGTTTTTTAAATTTAAGTCACAATTTTTATATACAACAATATATTTTGCAAATAAAGAGTCCCTACTGCTGTTCATGGATAACCAGCAAGGGTAAATATTTGCCTGCATAAGACCAGTATGCCTCAGGATTTATTTTTACAAGTACTGTATATGGACAGGTACTCAGGATCTCTACACACACAACTGATTATAAAAGTAATAACATATATATATATATATATATATATATATATATATATATATATATATATATATAAAACCACATAATTGGAAGAAAGTGGTTATAGCAACAAAACGGTTAGAAACACTGGAATTAAATTATTAAATTATTATTACAAGAGCCTGGAAGTTAGCACATAGGACTAATGCTATGAGTGTTAATAAGCTACTTTGTCTGGTAAGATGATTTGATAACCTCAGCCTTTCTTTTCCTGTTGTGCGACCTTGAGCAAATCATTTAACCAGACAGTGGTTTGGGTCAATTGGGAATTTGGACTAGGCTTCTTAAAGGCCGCTTGCCTAATAATCACCTATCAACATAACAGCAATAAATTCTAGAGTTTGTCCAAAAATTAGAAACATGAGTATAAACAGTGTCGGTGACCCCCAAGACATCACTAATAAAATAAGATTTTCATTGGCTTATTGTAGGCATGCTAAGGATGGAATGGACATATCAATGGCACATTATTAGATTCTTTGAAAGCTTAAATGCTTTCATAGATATAAAACCTCATTTTACATTTAAATATATGACCAACTTACAATGGTGCCTTCGTTATAAAGATAGGAGTTCTAAGCGAACAATTAAAAAAACAAAAAATGGATAACACATTCTTACAGTTGTAATCGATGTAAATATATAAGCAAGGAAAAATAAACATCCAACTTCAGGTAAAATAATACATCGTAATGCAACCTGCTATACGTGATTCATAGAATGTGGTTTATTTAGCCTACTGCAAAAAAATTGCAGCACTTTATGTCATAAAATGCAGCAGAAGGTTGAAGGACAAAATATATGAGCATGCATCTAAATTCAAAAGACAAGTACAGACAAATGCACAATTTAAACATAGATCAGAAACAAGCACATATCAAGACTATGTTCAGTGTGTTATGGAATATAATACCGAATCAGTGTCAGTTGCACAACAGTTGAAACACTTGCCTGTGGTGCTGGGAGACCAGAAGGCTATGGAGGCTATGGGTTCTATTCCCAATCCCAGTGGCAGGAATGCTACTCTTTGTATGAGGTGTTAAATCAAGTTCCCACCTGCTAAAGTTAGTGGTAGCTCAGGTGAATGTCGAAGACCCTATGGCACCAATCGAAAAGAACAGGGGAAGTTCCTCAATGAGCTGGCTAAATTTCTCCCAGTAGTAAAAATACTACCTCAGGTCTCCCTTGAACAGAAGTCACTAACCTAGTGGTACTAACCCAGTGAACAAAGGATAAATAAATAAATGTAATGTAAGATATGGTGAAGTATTTACTATACATTAAACTCTTGAGAAGAAATGGATAACAAGACTGAGAGCTGACATCCCCTGGGGATATGTGGCTTTAAGAAACAACTAGTTTTGTATCATTTGATTTTTTTTTTTTTTTAATGTTATTTAAGTACCTATCTGTCCTTTCACTTTGGGATAACTGGAAGAAGCACGATGGTATGAAAGTTTGTATGTGTTATAAAAGCTCATGGTTTCTTTGAGCAGGATTCTTTATTCTTACATTCTAGTTGTTGACAATTTTAGTTTAAAAACTTTTATCATTTGTCAGTAAATTCTCCTTCTCCACCCTACGAATGACAACTTTCATGTAAATGATCTGAAGAAATCTTCTTTTTGTTGTTTCTTTCTTTTTAATCTGGTGAGTAAAGGGGGCAGTGAGGGGGTCCAGGACAAATGAACAAAAGTTCATTTGTCCAAAACCAAATAACCAAATCCACTTTAGCAAAAGTGCTTTTTGCCGAAAAAGCACTTTCCCTAAAGTCCCTAACAAACACTAAGAAAAAAACAAAAACAAACACATACAAACACAAAACTTATGTTTACACAGGGGGGAAGCCAAACTGCAGCCCCCATGTGGGGGGCACAACCCACACCCCCTCTACTTTTATAGTCTCACTCCGAGATCCCACTACAGTGGGGAAAAGGGAATATTCCCTTATCCCCACTGTACTTCAATCTCAGCAACAGCCATTCCCCCACAATATCCCTTACCTGTTAGCCTACTAGCGTGAAAGTGCTTTTCGCACAAGTATGCCCGGCCATTTCAGTTTCGGAGAAACGGCCATTCAGCAAACTGTCCAGGACCCCAGTGAGATGATTCTAGTTGTTGATTTTTCTGATTATTGTATTTGATTTTTTTTTTTTGACATAGTTCTTAGAAACTGTGAAGGTACCATAAAGTACCACAAAGCATGAAGCTCTGATATATAGTAACTCAGACAGTCAGAGTTTACAAGTATCAGTTCACAGGATACTGCCAGTATGAGCTTATTTCCAGCCAGATGTGTAACTGAGCTACACACTGGCTGTTGTATTCTGAGTGGGCAGTTACTGGTTTTAGATGAAGTTTATAATTAAAACAGTCACTCACTTAACTACTGGAATAACATGAAAAAACAAAGCAAGCAGTTTTCACTCTGCAACATTTTAATGTTGAGCAGAGCGGAATAGCACAGAAATGCAACCACCACTCCCATGCCAAACTGCTGACTCCCCTACAGGCCGGTTATATTTTGATTTACCCCTTTGTCTGTATTATATTTTGGGTAACTGTTGTATCTTGTATATCAAACTGGATGGTCTAAGGTGTCTTTTATGCAATATCAGAGATCTATATTACTATCTTACTAAGAAAAAAATGTTTGATCTCAAAACAGTGGCTCATTTGCTTATATTCAGATGCATTTAATGTGCAATATATATGTGTTCCATGCATAGCCTGATAATGTTTCTTATATTTGACAGAGATAAATCAGCAGTGGAACTGCTCTTCCATGTGTGAGGGTAACAGCATTTTTTTGTCTGAGAGGTGATATTCTTTTTATTTGTTGAAGGAATTCACCACTCTTTCTATGAAACCTTTCTTTTTGATGATTCCTTGGAATCTTCCCTACATTGTGTATACAGAGTGGCCTTTATAGTTTCATGTTTGCACCACCTGGTAGAGGCATTTAGGTAGATTCATTAATGTGGCGATTTCTTAGACTAACAAACTGTTGTGCATATGGCATAGGATACGGGCCAGGGATGAAGACGTGCTTAGACTTCCTTCCATGGTTTGTCATCTAGGAGATGGGAGGTTGATACTCTACATAGTGGCTGCTCTTCCAGTATATTACATGGTGGATTTCATTATTTGGATTGTCTGAGGCTCATCAGAAGCAAGAATGTCAGTCCAAACACTTTTCAGTATATCTAGCACAAAGAATGTAGTTGGACACTAATTGAAGATCCATCACGTAATCGCTTGTGCTGCATCTGTGGGAAAATATACTGACACACATATATATATATATATATATATATATATATATATATATATATATATATATATACACGCAAGGCAGCTGCTATGCACAATGCCTCCCTTTACCTCTGGTGCCCTTATTTTCCATCAGTTCCAGGGTTCCTTATATCTGTATCCAAACATGCTTTCCACCATCTTCTCTGGAAGCTTTTTCCCCTGGGTCTTATCACCCTGTTTTTACAAACGTACTTCCTTAGATCAGACATGAATCTTACACCTTTCTTTTAACACCTGTGTTTCCTTCTTCCTTCTCTTCTGTACCAACTTAAACCCAAACCCCTCACATTGTGGGGAGTCAGCATCATATACTTCCATGGCAATTTTCCTTGAACATATACTTGTTTAGTACCTTTATACTGCAGTCCTTCATCTCTCCCTCCTCTGCACATTTTCCTGCTTATCTGAAATGATGGTCAGATATAGACATATAATTTTGCTGGCAGAAAGAAACAAATAAATTATTTAGTGTATTTAGACCATTACAGTTAAGTATTCTGCAGCTGTTCCTGCCGCCCCGCATTGTGCCTTCTCTGTTCCACCTGTCTAAAACACTTTTGATAGATCTGACCATCTGTTCCGCTCTGCCTACTATGGAGTTTATCCCATTCATCTACTATCCTTTTCCTGAGATAGTACTTCCTTATATTAGAGATAAGAATGGAAACCTTTAGCTAGAAATAATGCCCCATTGTTGAACCCTTTCTCTTTCATGGATGAAAAATGACCCCTCTAACCATACTCACAATCCTTATTATCTGTGGTGATATATGAACCAGCAAGCTTGTGTACCATGTACATGGACAGTGTGGGAACTTAGCACAGAGTGTTAAGTCTATGAGCTGATGATAACCTTCAATGTTCCTTTCTACAGTCCCAGGTTTTATCCCCTCTGTCTGCACTTGAATACTGTGTGAATTTGAGCAAGTCACTTAACCAGACAGTGTTCACAGGTTAGTCCTTAAAATTAATTAGAGCTTAGTGGGCTTGCCTAATTAACAGCTGAAGAAGAAATTACTAATGTCACCAGTGAGCTATAGATATTACCAGAACATTTCCAAAGGCAAAGCAACAACTAAAAGTTGGATGGGATGACCTGGAGAAGGGCATGCCAAAAGAAAATAAAAAGGTTGTTTATCTTTCTTGCACACGTACATACACACACACACACATGTTCATGTACACAAAACAGAGAAACACACATGCACACTTAAACTAAAGAATACATAACATGTGTAGCAGGTCTATGCATTTTTGCAATATGTTTACAAACCTGAAAACTAGAGGTGAGTAAACAGAGAAAAGGAAATGAGGTGATTTAAATAGGGAGGTGCATAGAATGCCACAGAACAGAAGGCATCTCCCCTCAGAATAATTCATTTTAAGAAATTCAAATGATCATTTCCTGACTCATTTATATGTTCACATTCATATATAATGTTAGTATTGCCATCTGCACTGTCTTACCTAATAGTTGGCAAGTTCTGTAATGATCTGGATAGTTAATGCCATCTTACCTTTGCCCTCGTGAATTTGAATTAGTTGGAACTCCTCTGGACTATTGTATTCCAGGTTATGTTTCTCTAAAGCGCGTTGGATTACAGTGGGCGTTTTGTCTTGACTTGTCATCTAAGGAAATCACAAATGCCAAAACATGCAAATCAGTCAGTCATTGATAAAGTGAAACTCAGTGGCATGGTATGGCAGTGTCTTTACCTATAATTGTGCAGACTCTTTAAACTAAGACTTGGAAGCATATTTCATGCCAGTTTTATTCTCTGGTATAAGAGGAGGTGAATTGAAGACAGACAATGTCATATTTTGGACTGCTTTAAAGATATAACTCTTAAATTAAACAGGCCAAGAGCAAAAATCATAAAAAACTGGATGCAGGAAATGTCCATGAAAATAAATGAATCAATGAAAATAAATACTTTATTTGACAAATTTTTGGTATAAATCAGGAATCACTTTCAGTAAGAAAGTGCCCATTTATTACAAAGAAAAACTGGCAATTATACAATGACCCCCCCCATTAATATTCCAAAACATGCACGCTG